>NC_041775.1:967500-1267500 GCF_900090045.1 Plasmodium malariae | reverse complement strand
CATATGAAATATTATTACGATATACTTATAAAAAAATTAATTTTACTAACTCGTTAAACAAAAATATAATTGATTAGAACATTGTTATAAAAAATAATAATATATGAATTTTGTATAAATAGAATATTATATTAAATTAAATAAAAGAAAAATATTGAAGGTTTACAATTATTATTTTTTAATTATTTATAGACATATTCGAATAATAGGTTAAAAAATTGCCTTTTTTTTCTATATTTGTTCAACATTTAATAATTATATGAAAATATCCCACTAAGTCCATTAATAAATATTGTCTTACTAGGAAATATATAAAAGCTCTTTTATTGTTTTTATATACCTTTTAAGTAATGAATTATTAAATGAAAATACAGAATATTCATTCGTATTATCAACTACATATGTTATTCTATTATAATGTAAATATATTATTTATAGTTTTGATATATAATTTAAAACACTTGAAAAAGAGATAATGAATATAGAGAAAATTAAAAAAAAAAAAAAAAAAATTTATATTAATTGATAATTAATTTTTTGTCAAAAATTGCTTAACAAAAACAGTTAAGTTATAATATTCATGTTCAATCAATATATTAATTAGTGGTTCCATGTATTTTTTAATTTTTTAAATTTATTTTTATGCCATTTTTATTTTTTTTGTTTTACGCATTTTTTTTAAAATAAATTTCTTAATAATTATATACAGGATAATAAATGTAAAAATTAATTATCATGTTTTAAGGCATTTTTTATCTAAATTGTTGTATTTTAATATATCGCTTATATGATAAACTTATATTAGTGGCTTAATATGCGCTAATATAAATGAAAATACAATTTTCTCAAAAATTTGAAAGGTTATATAAAGAGATACATAAAATTAGTTTTCATATATTACATAACAATATTATTATATTTTATTTTTACTATTTCATAAGTATATAAAATAAATATTTTTCTTTGTTAAGGTATTTCTGATGACTTCTTTTTTATATGATAACAATTATTGCTTGATTCTTCAGTTTATACATAACATTTAATTTAAATTAATGAAATATTAATGAATACTCATAAGAATTTTTGAATATTCCTTCAAAATATTATGATTATTTTATTTACTTAAAAAATATTATTTAACATTAAAATGTATATGTTTACATGTAAATTTATCACAGAAATTACACTAATAAGATCTCAATATATTTATCCATATAATTATCGCAGGTTACATATTAAAATATAAATAAAAGGAAAATCTAATTTAACATTATGTAGTTACCCGTAAATAACATATACTAATTTGACTATACTTATTATGTATAAGTGTTCATTGTAATAACTGGGGTATACATTACTATAAAAAGGGACCAAGTATTTAAATTTTCTCTTCACACCACTTTATATTAGTGTTTATAATTATCAATATATTCAACTAGTGAATGTATTTTTATGGAATAATTATATTAAAAAATATAATAAAAATATTTATTTTATGATAAATATATTTTAATGTAATATATAACTTTTTACTTATATAACTGAACATACAATAGCAAGATACCATAGAATAAGCTTGCCTTTATATATCATTTTACTAATAATTGCAATCATTTATTTTTATATAGATTAACATAATAAAATATATGTAATGTTATTGTTAAATTTTAATTATTTCCATTTAACTCTATTTTATTATATATAATCGTTCTATTTATAATTTAGCATGCCTTTCTATGGTTATGCTACTGATATTTCAAAATATGATTTCCATATTTTATAGCATTTTTGACAATTTAATTAAAATGATTCGTAAAGTATTATTTATATATTATTAATATGTTCAAATATGGGATAAACCTATTATAACTAGTTTTTGATAATATAATGAATATTCTATTTTCATACCATACTTAAAGGTAAAGATATGCATATTTATTTATTGAATTTTCTTTGAACATATATATTATACGGATGTACTTTTCATCATAAATACTAAATATTTTAACTGTGTTAATTGTGAGCAATAAAATTAATGGTGTTTATGTAATTAATATTTACATATTTTTATTATGTTATAATGTCTCCTTCACAAAATACAAATTTATGTAAAATAATTATTCTTTAACATTTAACTATTTTTATCTTGTTAAACATTTCTATCAACATAGTTCTATATGAGTATTTCATAGTTCCCTTGGTATAATGCTCACTTTTGTATTATTTTTTATACATAATTATTATAAAAAAATTTATTTAAACTTTTTTTCTTTTTTTATATTTTTTTAATAAATATTTCAGTTAACATGTTCATAACTTTTATCCATGCATAATGATATATATAAATGAAAATTTATCAGTAATAATTTTGTATCGTAAGATAGGCTATTGAACAACTTCTGTAATCCGAATATATATAAACTTTTCAAAACGATTTATAAGCATTTAGAAATTCTCTTAATCTGAATATTTCGATATATATTTATTTTGTCTTAATGAAAACAAATAAAAAAACCCATAGTAATAAACCAGAATTAAAAAAATTACATATTTGTAAATACAACACTTAACAGTAATATCGTATGATAATATTTTACAAGACTGCATTTATATTCTCTCAATTTTAAGTGGAATAATTTATATTTATAATACAAACAAATTATATGAAAAATGTTCCAATAATCATTTATCTTATTTGTTCAAAATAAAGAGATGTACTGATATTCATTAATATCGTAAGATGCTTATTTTTGTGATTTTTACCACCTAAGTGAAGGTTTTACAATACATAGGATTCGTTGATATTTAATTCATTCATATATATTATTGAAAATTTAAAAAATCGGTACATTTTTTAAAATTGTTATATGATTTTTACGCGTATCGTATTTAAACGCAGAGTTTTAAAATTTCATACAGATATTTTTTCCCCCTTGTAAAACATAACTATTATATAATTAATATAAAAACATTAATATATTTCATAATATATGCAAGAAATTTATATATTAACTGAAGATATGGAACTTTTTAAAAATAGTAAAACATAAAATTTTTATGTTAAATTATAAAAATTATCAAAGTTTTTATTTTTGTTAAAAGACAAAAACGTTGGCATCGTTAAATACATTATAATTGTAAAAACACAAACCATATATTACATTCAGTAAGAACTAAATATTTAAATTAACACTTTGTTTTTTGCAGATAATTTAATATATACATAGAATAAATAATGTAAAAAATTGTGAACTTTTATGTTTAATATTATTTTATATTTAAGCATATTTTATTAGTATGTATTATATATTAATTATATTGTTTATTATATATAAAAAAGATATAATTAGAAAAGTATACAACCTTTATTTAGACATGCATATAAGAACAAAATACACTTATAGTACATGTCCTTATTAATGAGAAAATAAATACATTACAAAAAAATAATGTACTTTTATATTATTTCCTAATTTATAAAAGGAATAAATATTTTAGATAAATAAATATATATATTTTTTAAAAAAAAAAAAGGATCAAAAAACCATTAAAAATGAAAAATAATTAAAAAAATGAAAAAGGCTATTTATAATCAAATGTTTAGCAGATTTTTTTTATATGATATACTTATTTTCTATATTATATTTAATAAGATATATACGGATTATTATAAATTTTAAAAATGTGTTTACTTATAATTTATATAAAAATATTTAATGAAAATAAAAACTTTATAAGGATAAATTGTATGAAAAAATAAGAGGAAATAAGAACTTTTGTAAATGCTTCATACCAATAATGTATACGTAAACATATAGTAAATCTATAAATGTATGTTGCTGTTAATTTAAAAGAATTTGTTTTTAATACTGCTTTTTATTTACTTTAAAGAATAATATTTTATAAAGTGTAAAATTATATAATATATTATTCCATTTGATTAAAATGATTTTTTTTAATTTTATATTGACAAAATGATTCTGAGATTTAAAACAAATAATGAACATAATATTTGGTTATAATGCGTTTTAAATAATAATGACATGTTTAACAAATTCTAATTTATATATTTATGTCCATTTATTATCCTACGCCTTTAAAATACGCTTCAATCATTATGTGCTATTAAAAGAATAAATAAAAAATAATATATTGTTCCTAATGTAATAAATAGAACAGTTCTTAAAATATGTGTGCTAGTAGATTATATTGCTATTATTTCTTATTTGTTATGTACAAATTATATGCTGTATATAAATTTCAAATATACTTCACATAAAAATAATTCTACATATTAAACTTAATTAAAAATTATTATTATTATTATTATTATTATCAAAAATAATGATATAAAAATTAAAAATCACTGTTTATTTAAATTCATAATATATATATTTTATAGATTAAGTAGATTATTACAAATATTGTTCTCCATGTGAGTAATATTATATTAAAAAATGAATATATTTAGATAGTAAATCATGCAACTACTATGAGCAATGAAACTCATAATGTTTTATGTACTATTCTTCATTTATTATTATTATATTTTTAAAATGATTAATATTTTATTTAGAATTAACAAGTTTTTCCAAAATATTATGTTTATAAATTTATAATTATTAACCGAAAAGCATCAATAAAATATAATTTTCCTCTCTTAAAATGTTCAACAATGCATTATATATATTCTCTACGTTATATATTCTATATAATCTCTCTATATACCAATATTAAGAAATCATATGTATATTTTTTTTTGAAAATTTTTTTTAAAAAATCGTTTAATTACATTACTATTTTAAATAATTATTTCATATATTTTTAATATTTATAGATGAAGTGAAATTATATTTTTCCAATGAAAATTAGTTCTTTATAAATAACAATAAGATAAAGTTTTTATAATACATTTTAAAAGTTATTTTTCTTTATCTGTGTTATAAAATAAATTATTTACATTTTTTATGTTTTTATGAAAAAATAAAATACAAAAAGAAAAAAATAATAATAAATAAGTAATCTATCCTTTTTTATTAGAATTATATTATGTTACCGTTAATTTTTTCGTTACTGAATATATTACTTTATTAAATAGAGTCATGTTCAGATAAAAAATGAATCTGCTCTTTTTAAAAAAAATATCCACCTTCTTACTTTAAATTAGTCACATTACTTTTATAATGATATACTACGGAAACATTACTAAAGGAAATTCACAATATTCATTCTTTTAGAATCTTATTTTTATTAATACTCTTTTTCATCATAAAATTATCTGTTCTTTTAAATAATAAATATGCACATTCTATATTTAAAGTAATTATAATAAATGTTTGGACAACTACAAACTTGGCACAAAATTGAAAACAATATCGTACAGTTTACTGGAAAAATATTAACAGGTGAATGTTTCAAATATTGAAATATTAAAACAAGAGTTACAATATAATTTAGTGGATCAATAAAAAGAATTTATACAATAATGAGAAGGGGTACAATTCAAAAAATAAACTATCAAATGAATGGACATTGAATAAAATAGAAAGATGTGAACAATTCAGTAGTAAATCCCACATACGTACTAAAGAGATTCGTATTTAAAAAAAAATATTCAACAGAGTAAATTATACAAAAGGAATTAGGTATATTATTAATGCAGATTAAAGGAATTTAAGGTTAAAAGTATATAATAAATACGATTTACTATGTATTTTACATGTTTCCCTTTGATTAAGTAGAATATTATTATATGTCTTATAAGGCAAGATTATTTTTTCGCCACTTTTTTATTTGATAGATGTAAATTTAATTCGTACTGCAGTAATTAGTACTAATCTTAGAATTAACATCTATAGTTTTACCAACTTTTATATATATCTTCTAGAAACATGTAAAATATGATAAGTTAATACATATAAAAAAGTAAAACTTATAATGCTAAATATAACCTTTACTCACAGTAATTTTTTCAACAATTAAAATATGTAACATTCTATGTGATATAAAGAATAAAAAAACAAAATCCAAATTTGTTTATATTTCATAAATTAATCCTTATATCATAAGCCTTTTTTACTCTTATAAGTAAAAATATACAAATATAATTTTTTTTTTAATTTTAATATTTTAATTATTTTCACTTTGAATTTTAGTGTATTATTTTAACACACATAATATTATGATTCATGTATAAGTATCTGCATGTACATAAACAGTTATGAAAAATACCTATATACAGGTTATAATGGATATATAAAGCACAATTTATATTATTTTACTGATATAAAATGTAAATTAATATTTGTTACTACAGAAAATAGTATTCTATTTATTTTTAACATATTACAATCTTAAATGATTATTTGTTGATGTAATTATAGAAATGTTTCATATGTTTTAAACTAAAAATATTTGTGTCTTGTTTAGTGTATGACAAACCAAATTGAATGTTTTTTACAATATATATATATAATTTTTTTTTTTTTTACATATAAAATTTATAAAATAAATAATGGATTACATGAATGTTATTATACTATATTTAATTTTACTTAAAATAAAAATTCGTTTTATTAGACCTAACAAAAATTTTTAAAAAAGTGAACCAGTGAAAATATATAAATTACGTCATAATATATAATGTCAAATAATTTATTTAATTACTTCTTATTTATTTTTTTACGTTGTCTTTCTATTATTATAAAATAATTCTTTTAATTAATAAATAAAGTGTTATATAGGGAACAAAAAGATATATAATGATTATGACATAAATAGTATTAGAAAAAATATAAGCATCATTTTTCTTTATTTTAACATTTTTATTATGTATTCTACAGTAATGTACTTAATAATAATATTACATATTCCACAATAACATACATTACAATATCTCCTTGACATTGATTTCAGTTTCACATATATAACATAGAATATTATATTTATTTTTTTTTTCTAAACGTTTAAGAACGTATACCCTAGATAATATTTATGTATGCTAAAAGAAATGTTTTTTTTCAAATTTAAATTGGCTATGTTATTCATGTTTGTCCTACATTTTTTCAGTATAATACTAAATCATACACTTTTTAATAGGTGAATTAATTTTCATTTTTCTTTTTTTTCGTTTCTTTAGATTCACCCCAAATAAATAAAATGTAATATTATATGCACAACGAATGCGTAAAGTAAGTTTCGGATGTGATATATTAATTTGTAAAAATAAATATCAATAAAAAGCTAAATTTAAATGAAAAATATGTCATTGTAGAAAAAACTTATACATTACAATACAAATATTTTTCAATTTTGTGAATAACTACAGTTTATAAGTTTATGATAACATAATTTTATAAACTCATTAGTAGTAATAGCATAGTTTAAAAGACATAATTAATTTATATTAAATATTCATAGAGAAGTGATTCTTAATGAAACGCTAGGAAAATATAATTTTTAGTGAAAATATATATGATGTACTAACGTTTAATTATCAAAAAAAATATTGATATAAAAAGTCATTTACCCTTAAATAACATTAATATATAACCAATTATAAAAAACGTAAACTATTATTATAAAACAGAATTACGAAGAAATAACTATTACGAGTTATATTATATATACTAGAAGTCAAAAAATATTAAGGGGATAGTTTCATTATATATATGAATTAGTAAATATATATACATAAATAAGTACGTATATATATATATTGTTTGTATATGATATATACATGTACTCTGGAAAAAATTAATTATTTCAGTAAAATAAGAATATAACTTACAAATTTTTCATTTTTATGAATACTCATAATTAATTAATTTAAGTTACCATAGATATTTTTAATAAATACGCAAATGAAAGATAATATAGTAAAATATAAATACTCCTAAAAATAACAAACACAGTTACATGGAAATTTAGAAAATATTAATTAAATAGAATATTATAAGTTTGTATAATTTGTACTTTAATTATACTTTATAAGATATATTATGAACTATTGAGGAACCCTGTTGTATTCTTTATAAAACTAAAAATTCGTAATTATTTACGAAAAAGTATGAATATTCAAATAATAAAAATACTTAAAGACCACGAATAATTACCTTTCAAAATATGTTTATAATTATATATATAGTTGCATATACTATGTACTTATGGTATAATAAAGGAAAAAAATAGTTGTATTATATCACGGTTTTATGGTAACTTGAATTATATAGCATATTAAATATTTTAAGGCTTCATTTTATTTTATTTCATGAAATTAATTATTTTTTAAAAAAGCAATTTTCCTGCAAACAAATGTATCATTTTATTATTCTATAATTAAAATAATACATTTAATATATAATATTTTTACAGTTATCTCGTCATTACGTGTTACAAATGGTAAGATATAAAAATCATCCACTGTAAATATTTCTACATAAAAAGAAATATTTGTTGAAGTATCAAACTTATTTAATTTATTCCACTTGCATAAACGTTATAATTTATTATATGTATTGGAGTAATATCTATTTATATATCAATAGCAAAAGCATGTAGCTTTCTATCCAATATAAAGTTTTCATGAAAAAAAAATAATATAAATAAATTCCCGTAATTTTATTATATATTATTTTAAGTATTATACTTTCAGATTTTTTAAGAATATTATTTATCTTGTAAATTATTTTATTTTAAAATTTTTTTAAAATTAATATAATTACAATAAGTATTTTTTTCTATATTACTTTTATATTTATATATATTTTTTAATATTAGTATTCTCAATATATTTGCAAATTTAATTACTTTTAACAAAAAAAAAAAAAAAATTATAAATAAATAAACAAATTTTTATTAATTAAAATTAACTCTTTCGTAATAAAAAAAAAATTAAGTATTTTTTTAAATTATAATAGAATTATAATATTCTGTTATAACTTGATACAAAAGTGTGAAATATTTTATTTTATTAGAATATTTAAAAATATAAAAATTTTATAAGTAAATTCAAACATAAAATTAGACTTTTGAAATAGTAGTACAAATATTTTCCACATATTCTTGGTATATAACACATGAAAATTCTTATTTTTCTTATAAAAAAAAAAATTAGCTCTTTTTTCCTTTTTTTATTTTCAGTAATATCCTTGCTATTATAAGCCAAAAAATTATTTATGCTTTACAACGACATTATTCAAAAAGTATAATGCGTTCTCAGAAATAAATTAATTATCAGAAAACAAAAGAAAATTTGTACAGATCATATATCTTATGTAAGTGCTAATGTACATATTTAATCGACATATTATTTTTTAGTTTAAATATAAAATAAATATATTAAGAACAAAAGAGATTATTTTTTTTTATTTTTTATTATAAAAAGTACTAATTAAACGAGATTTATAATTATTTGCTTGACAATTAAAATATATATATATAAAGGTTACTAATAAAAATTCTTTACCGTAACGCATTCTATTTAATGTTGATTTTTTTTATAAATAACATTAAAGTAAATATTCATTAAAACATTTTTAAAATTATCATTTCTTTTTTATATTGTGTATTTCTATATTATTTTTGAAATTTAATACTTTTTAAAAATAAAATATAATAAAATTGTAATACAAATAATATTATTCTATTAAGTCCTTGTAAAAATACAAGGAATTTATTATTAACTTGAATATATTATTACATTAAATAATTCAAATATTAATGGAACAATGAAGTCTTTTATTTTAATTAAAATTTTCACATATTCCAATTTTATTTGGATATGTTCTTATTTTAATTGTGTGGTACAATAATAATATCTCATATAAGTTCCTTTATATTTTTTCTTTTTTCATATAATATAAATATAATATATGTTTATACATACAACAAAATATTTTCGTTGTGAATAAATAGATATGTCACCATGTAACCAATAAAAATAATACATTTTCTTTGTAGCGTACTTCCCAAAAATCATTAGATAATAAGAATTATACAGATAGTATATTAGATATAAGTAGTGATATATTTAAATTAGTAAATGATAAGGAAAGTAAAAATGCAGAATTAAATATTATGCTATTTGAAAATGGACATAATGATTCAGAAAATTGTAAAAATAATATTCAATCAATATATTACGAAAAACAACAATCATTAAATGAAGATGATAATAGTAAAACAGAAAATTATGGAAAGAATGAATCTAAGAATAAAAACAATTTAACAGAAACATCCAACAAATTATTCAAGAAATGGATATGTGCTATATGTAAACCGTTCAGAACGATAGATAATGTATTTGAAAAACGACTATATAAGGTATTCAGTCATATATATAATTACAGGCAATGTAAAGATCCTACACAAAAAAAAAGTTTAAAACGTTCAGCATATAAGTATATTGCCTTAATATTTGTTATACCAGGAATGCTTTCAATTATTGGATTTATATCATTTTTTTTATCGTTCTCTTTTGTTGGCAATAAATTATATTTAGCATTATGGGGACAGAATTATGAGAACGGGGGTGAAACCTTAATAAAATTTATGCAAAATTATGGGGGTACAGATATATTTTTGTTAGTTATATTATTAAGTATTTTTATCCTTGTTTATATACTAGTAAAATTTATAAAATATTCAATTAAATTAGGAAGGAATGAAGTTAAATCATAATAATAATATATGCATTTCTTTCAGAAAAAACATGCTTCAGTTAACCAATAAAAACATACGTTATACTTAATGAAAATATATAATTAAAAAAGTTCCTTGATACAATATAAATTTTATTAACATATATAGATAATAAAAAAATAAATATTGATACAAAATGATAAAAAGATATGTATTTAATATTAATAAATGTTTACGATATCATATATTTGTTTTTGTATTAGTATGTATACTTTTGATCTAATTTATTATTACATTTTAGTATATATATATATATTTTTTTTTTTTTTCTTTCTTTCTTTCTTTTTTTTTTGTTTTCCATTAAATTGTGTTATTGATATTTATTAATTTTTGTAATTAACATATACGCTTTATATATATAAATTATGTATTTATATGATTTAGGCAAATTTTTATTATAAAATACATA
The DNA here is from genome assembly GCF_900090045.1 of Plasmodium malariae. Classification (NCBI taxonomy): domain Eukaryota; phylum Apicomplexa; class Aconoidasida; order Haemosporida; family Plasmodiidae; genus Plasmodium; species Plasmodium malariae. The sequence goes on along the minus strand of NC_041775.1, from coordinate 1,256,390 downwards.
TTATAAATTTAATATATAAAATTACATTTGATGCAACTTATGTAGTACAATAGTTTTTATTATTAACAAATGTATTTTACATTTTTTTTATTATTTTTTTTTAATATTAGACTGCAAAAACTGCTATATATATATATATATAAATAATTAAACTTTTATTAAGCACAACTAAAATAAATATATTAATTCATGAAGTAGCATAATTAAGTATATATACATATTTATATATGTGTTCTAGTTTTTACACTTCACTACAAATACATTAGATTTTAGTGTTACTTAAAGGAAGAATATTAATAAATAGAGAGTATGTTGAATACTATTAATTCTTTTATCTTTTTAAAGCTTAAGGTTTGTATTAATAAAAAGATATAATAAAGAAATATTTTTTTTATAGGTAGTGCATAAAAACATGATATATTTTTTACTTGTTATAACAGTTTTAATAAAATATTTTAGAAAATATGCAATATATTTTTAAACAAGTTTTAATTAAAAATTGTTATGCATATGTTGTCCCATGCAACAGTTTTCCCAATAATTTTTATTTATTAAATTTTATTTTTTGCAGACTGAAATAACTTATTTAATCTAATATTAATATATGTTTTAAATATGTCGTTTACACTTTAAAAAATATTTTTTAGAAAGTTAAATAACACATGTATACTTTTTATTTGTAAAAGTATAATAAAACCTATGTAAAATTAAACTAACATATACAGACATTATTGTATTTGGAGAGTTCAGATATGGCTAATGCGCGTTTTAGAAAATTAATTATTATTATTTTGTTTTATTTCTTTTTTTCTTCTCCTTTTATTAATTTGTGAATGTTAAGGCTTGAATGATTAATAGTGTAATATCCTATTAATATTTGCATTTACACATTTCCAACTAACATGGATATTTAGTTATAATTATGTTAATTCAATATAAAATACAACAATATTCACATTAAATGTTTTCAATTATAATATCAAAATGATATGGGAACATGTAATTTACTTTTTATGTAAGGTGAAGTCTGCATTCTTTTCATCATAAATACACCAATATATAGCACTTGAGATATAGCCATTTGTAAGGGAAACACCATAATTAACTATTAAATTTATAAACATATATATTTTTCACAATGTTATAATTATAGCATTTAAAATATTTATTCTTTTACATTATAAAAATTTAATTCTTCAAAAAGAAAAAAAATTAATTACTTTTATAAATTATTAATATTACATAAATGAAAACATTATGACATTATCACATCACAGATCAATAAATACACTAATACGTCCTTAGTAATAATACATATATTTTAAATATATATTTATTAATGAAATATATGATTATATTTTAGATTATCAGTTTATTTTATATTATATATCTTAACAAAATATTACATATTTCTTTTGCATTTCGTACTAATATGTATACTTCTTATTTATAAAAAACATAATGTTACTAATATATAGAATTCATATATAAAAATATATAGATAATTTATAAATATAATTATAAGTTATTACTTATTCACATAAAAGAGGAATAATAATAAGGCGAACAGTTATAACTTGTTGATAATATTTAATATCATTAATTTATATAATATAGTAAATTATTATTATTAACTAATAGAATGCTAATTACAACGCTATTACTGATTAAATAAAATGTACCAAATTGAATATATCTTATTAATAAAAATACAAATTCCTAGTAATATATAAAAAGTGACAAATATTGAATCTATATAATTCCTTTAATTATGAAATATTTTATTGAATTTATCCCTTTCCCTAGAGATAACGCTTATAGAAAAAAGCAAAAGGAGATAATTTACCCTATATTAATTAATCCTTTTTGCATAAGTATATTATTTAAATTTTTATATATAATACTTTTATTTTTAAATTTTTATAGTGCATTATATAATATAATATCTATATAAGGAATTGTTTTTAACAATTTTATTAGCCACTATGCATTAATAATATATAAAATAAGTAAAAAATTTTGTGAACATCTAAATAATAATTAAGGTATTATGTATAATAAAACATAAATTACAATGTATTATTACTCATATTAGGAACAAGCACTATAACAAATTAATGAAATAAACAAGGAGACAACTAGCTAAAGTATAAAACAAGGCACTCATATATTTCCATCCTTTTAACAAAATTACTGCTAATTTTTTATTACTTATGTCTCATATGAAATATTAAAAATTCTTAATTAGATGACATTTTTTTCATATAACGAACCGACTGTCAAACAAAATTGCGAATTAAGTCATTTAGTTAAAAAATATAAAAGAATAATCAATTTAAATATATAAATAATAAATCTCATAACAATAATTAAGGTAATTCTCTTAACTATTATACGATTTGTCAAAATTATTATCACTCATTATTATATTTTAAGTATTGTTTTTATCTATTATTTCAGATATAGCTAAAATTAATGCTAAATAAGATCATATACCAAGTAATTCAAACGCAATTTTAACATATTATTATGAAAAATTAATTGATATAGAAAAATTACATTATAAAAAACTACACATTTATTTTTTTTTTACTATGGCTTTATACATATCAATCTTTTTGAACAGTTTATATCTAGGGTTAAACTTTACATACAAACAAAATTAACCGTTACGTATAAGAACATATAATTGAAAAATTACATTTTAAACTATATTTATTTCTCTGCCTTAATGTTAGTTATCTAAATGATATAATGATATGTCACATTTTCTTTCACATACTATATTTTCAGTAATTATTCTTATATGAAATGTTGAGATATAATACCTTAAAACATAACAAGATTAAGAATTGTGTAATCTTAATAAGACTTAAAAGAAAAATATAATATCTTAAAAAGAAAAAAATAAAATAATAAAGCTATATATTTTATTATAGATACTTAATATATGAATATGTTATTATTTTTTTATTTATAACATAAGTATATTGTTGCTATACGTATCATACTTAGGGTCACAGAAAATCATGTAAAAGAACTAAGAATTTCCTCTTAAAAAATATTTTTATTAAGCAAAAATTATTATGAAATTATTTTTTATACTAAAAATATTTTAAAGTTTGTTATTCATTTTTTCTCAAAAAAATTATTCTAATTAATTAGTAAAGCATATATATAAGAATTCTACTTAGAAAATTCACATAATGAGTTTAATTTTAAAATTTAATAATGTTATATCATTGAAAAAAAATATATATATATGGAAATAAAGACAAAATATAATCAAATACATAATAAACTACAAATTTATTGAAACAAATAGTCAAAATATAACTTTAATAAAATAACAAAAACAAAGACACATAAGCGATATCCGACATATATAAAAAAAAAAAAATCAGTGATTTTAAAATTTACATTTTTCTATATTTATATCAAACTAATTATATAAACAGAGAAAAAATATGTAAATGATCTATACTCATTAGGAGATATAAAAATAATCTTAAAAAAACTTTTTCGATAAACGTTAAAAAAATATAATGCAAGTATAATGTACATAATAAATATTTCTCTTACTCTTAAATACATAAAATTCCATATATATTAATATAAATTCATTCAGTTAAAATATTTACAAGGATAAATCTTAAATATAATTTTAACAAAAGTTTAGAAGGATTTTTACACATATTTGGACTTGATATTATTAAAACAAATTTTTTTTTTTTTAAATTAATATACATAATTAAGCATTAATAATATATTGAATATAATTCTAAATCACTTAAAAACAATGGATACACGATAATCCTTTGTAACTTGTATTTTCTTGTTAAAATTGGAATTAACGCCTTAGGGATATTTTTAGTTTATAGGTTGTATATATCATCTAATTTTTTGTACATTATTCGATCATTATCCGATAGCTTTAATATTCTAATTTCGTATATTCTATATAATTTCTTTAAATTTTTATGTGATAATAATACTGTACTTTTTCTTCTTGGTTTTTCTTTTTTCATTTGACATGGGTCTCCTAGTTCTTCAAATTATGTTTTAAGATAATTAACATATTTTAATGAATTAGACAATTTTTTATTATTTCCTTGTAATTTTTCTTTTAAAAGTAATCCTATTTGTTTGGAATTTAAATCAATTTCTCCATTTAATAATGTGCTTACTTTTATATCTAATGTATTATTTAGGTTGATTTTCTTAATTCATGATTTACCATACTTGTTTGTCTAAAAATAAAGTAAATATTTAATATTTAAAATAAATATACGTATTTTCTAATAAATAAAATATTAATTTTAAAATGAAAATTCAACATTATAAAAAATGTATAGAATTTATTGAATATAATAGTTATTCTACCTCATAGAAATATGGACATGTCCATATTAATACGGAAAAAGAAAAAAATTTTTAAAAAATAAAGAATTTATTCTTTTGTACTATTATGTTGAATTTATATATAAATTCTAAACCTTTTTTGATAAAAGAATTTTTTTCTATATAGTTTTTTTGATAATAATCAATAGGATAAATGCTATAACTTTTGCTTATTCTTTTCTTTTTCTTCAAAATTTAAAACTTTTTAGATTTCTTTAATTAATGTTAATAATAGTAACAATTCATTTATAAAAAGTGAAAAAATGAGTTAAATAAAAATATTATACTAACCTTTCTATGTAAAAATATTATAAATTGAAATAATATAAATTGAATCAATTTTAAAAAACCATTAAAAAATATTTAATTATTATGTAATAATTGTAAATGTACATGGTGTTAATAATTAATTACAGAAAATTTGTTTATATTTATGTATTCTCTATTCATATTAATAAATTGATTTCTTAATTTTTTTACAATAAAAATGTATAAATATAGTAACTTTACATGACATAATTATATATATAATAACATTTTTTAAAATATATCATTTAAAATTTCTCTGTTATAATTAAAATACCTAAAAGTATTTTGAATTCAACTAAAATTATATACATGAGATATTTTTTAAAATAATGTGCTATAAGCATAATAATTAGAACACAATATATAAATAATAATAGTAATTTAATAAAATTTAATTTATGCCCATGTGACATATATGTATTAATATTACTGTATATATCTAACAAAATTGTTTATTGAACTGTTAAGGATAAAATATATATTTAATTTTACATTTATTTTTATATTATATAAGATAAAATATTGTTATATATTTTTAAGTAATTTAAAACATTAATTTCTTATGTGAACGATGGTTAATGCTCCTTTAATATTACTTCAATATTTTTAATAAAACATTATATGAAATAATATTAAAAATGAAAATTTGAAGAATAGCAAATATTTTTATAAAAATATTGCAATGATTATAAAAAATTAATTTAAAACATAATAAAAAAATAAATAAATAAAATTGATTACATATATTTAATTATAAAAGGTATGTTACATAAATAATATAATTGTACATAATTTTTGTATTGTTAATATTATATTGTAAAAATTTGTTCAAAAACATGTAACATATTTTAGAGAAATTAAATCTAAGTTTTATATAAACTTCTCCATAATAAAAATGTTCATTTATAAAAAATAATTAATGAATGTCTTACTTTCTCCTGTAAAATTATATTTATAGAAATAAAATAAAATAAAGTAAAATAATTTTTTTAATAATTATTTTATATAAATAATAAATATATTTGTGCTTGTATTTCATAAATATATTATTTCAAAGAATTATTGGTTCCGTTTATTTAAAATTTTTTAAATTTAGTGTAATGTTTTTGTCTTGTTTCTATTCCCACCGTTACTTTTTATTTTAACCTACACATCAAACTATTACATTTTAAAAATATATATCTTAATAAACATATACCTTGAATTATATATATATATATATATATATAATTGATCTTGCATTGTATTAACATATATTAAAATTGTATTTGAATGTATTAGTTAAATATATGATAAACATTATATATAAGGAACATATAATAGTAGGTGATTATATTACAACTTAAAGAAAAATATGATTTTCTCGAATATATGTAAGCACTATGAAAGGAATGTATAATAACTGATTTCAAAAATATATATGACAATATTTATCTTTTTTATCTTTTTTTTTTTACTGCAATATATACGTTATAGATACTTCTGGATACAATGAAGTTTTGTCCTATAGATAATTATTGGAATTTGATATTTAGTACTATATTCCATAATTATATTCAACTTGTTTGAGCAATTATAATATAATGTATATATATTATCAAAATTATCTGAGTTCTTGCAGTAAAACTTTTAATTTGTATTAATGATACGGAAGTATAATTAAGGAAAAAATATAATACAGAAAGAAAAAAAAATCTTTTAAATTCAGATAAAAATTGTTATTATCTCAAAAATGTTATCATTCATAAATGTGATTTATGAAAAATTGTGTGCAAGGAGTTTTTAATAAAAATTACTTCAATATTATTTTCATTTAATGAATATGATCATTGTATTTACTTTTACTATGCATTAACGTTATCATCATATTATATATTTTTTTTTTTATTAAAAAAATTTAAAAAGTACACATAAAAAAAAAAAATAAGTTAAATAACTTCGAAAGAAAGTTTAAATTTAATATGATGAAAAAGTAAAAAAACAATCAGATGAATGTATGTATATTTGAAAAAAATTAAAATATAAGTCCTTAATGATAATGAGATGAACTGACATAAAATATATTTATTATATTTTAATTAATTGAACCTAGGGCAATAATTACGAAATGTAACACTTATATTATTTAATTTATATATATATTTTAGGATATTTTATTTATATTATTCTAATTCGTATTGATTATACTAACAATCCATATTTTAAACAAATATCTATTATATAAAATAAACAATTCTAGGTATTTTGAAGACACATTTTTCTTGTTAAAATTTATAATTTTTTTTTACATGAAACATTTCACATACAACATAATGATAGTTTAACATTTTAATACTATAAATACCCTTAATATATTATTAAATGTTTTCAACAAAAAAATTCAAAATAAAATTCTTCCTAATTATTATATATAAAATAAAATGAGTAAAAAAATATATATATTTTTTAATGTATTATATATATTTAACTTATGTATATAATATATATAATATTGATATGAGATTTATTTGTCATTACATTTAATTATATTGCATATGACATGATAATAGTATTACTTTTGGAGTTATATCTTTCACATATGATTCCTTATATTCCCATATTGATAATTAAAATCTAATTCATTTTATATTATTAAATTTTTTATAAAAAACATATTTATTCTGTCAGACCAAAAAGTTTACTTTTCCTTCATACTAGTATTAATCTAAATGAAGTAATTAATTGGTATATTATTACTGTAAACATTACGTTAACATAATTCATAATTTTTTCCAATTTTTTTAAGAATGTAGTGAATCTATGCAAATATTATTATTAGAATTTTGTATAATACATATTATTTTAGTTATAGAATATAAATTAAAGGGAAAATAATGATAATTATAATATATAGTAATGAATTTTAATTTTCACATTTCTATTATTAAAAAGAAAATATTAAAAAATTATAAAAACCTAAGCATAATTCTAAAATGTAGTCATTTACTTTTCTATATATGTACTTAAGTAATGCTAACATATATATCATTACTTTCCTTCACATTTGTATATCGCTTTTTCCATTATTATCCCTTCAAATAAAATTATTAAATATGTTACATACACTCTTGTGCTTTATAAAATTTCTACTTTTTAATTACAAAGAACATTTTCTATGTTTGCATATAATATCGTGTTTTTTGTATATATGATAATTTATCTAAAATCATTTTAGCTTTTTAAATGTTACTAATATAAATGTGTTACTTTTTATAAATTTGGTTATATAATTTTTTGTTTTTTCCTTTTTATATATGATATTCTTACCATTTATTTTGCTTCTTATCATTACATGAGTTTTTATGAAATTTTAGGTGTTTTATATTATATATAAATATATGCACATTTTTTGCATTTAATTATTTTTCATTTTAATCATTCTATCCTATAGTTTAAATATAAGTACAATACATGAATAACCTTTTAAGTACAAATCGTATACTATATGTATTTATTTATGTATTAACTATATTTCAATCATTTTTTTTAATTTTTTCTCTTACTAAATATGAATACATGCATAAATCCTCCACGAGCGCTTTTCAGTATTCATTTTATAAATCATTTTTACCTTTTCGTGAAGTCACCAAATATGGTTTCACCTAGAATAATAAGCAAATTGTAATCTTGTACTACCCCTATTTCTATTTACCGTTTTTGGTGCACGTATTTTAAACTGCCGCAAGTATGATATATCAACATCATCATCAATTCGTTTATTCCTGGATGATTTTTTTCTTAAATGACGTCCAAAGGGAGTAAACTAATATGAAAATTAATAATATAAAGCATAATTAATATATTTGTTTTATAATAATATAATTCAATGGAAACATACAATAGTAAATTAATATATATTTCATTTTCTCGAGAAACTATAATTTACTTTATAATAAAGGAAAATAGTGAAAATTATTCCAGTGGCCAAAGCAAGTGCAACACCAACTCTGAAAAAATTGTTGGTAATTGTATCAGTTTTATTTACTAATGTATGATAATAAAAACCATTGATGCTTCGTGTGAATCTAACCTTTTTATGGGGAGAATATTCTTCCCATCTTCCTCCGAGAGTTCCTCTTTCTCGTACATTTGGTTCTTCACATGATCCAGGTGAACCTTCTCCAAATTGGTAACCAGGACAAATCTTTTTTACTTTACTCTTCCCATTTTCTGATAAGGATAATGAATTTGGAGCTTCCCGTAATGTGTCCTTTTGTTCAGAATTTGCAGATAAGCCCGATACATCGCCGCTTCTATTTTGCTTTTCTCCTGAGATTTCAACAGATTGAACTGCTCTAGGCCGTGACACTAAACTATTAAAATCACTTTGTAACCTATGATTTGTATTAGAATTAACATTTTTAGGAGATTCATAAGATGGAGACATTTTACAAATAAGATTACCATTGCCTTTGCATGTAACAGTATAAAATGAATTAAAAATGTGTGATCTAGAATTTTGAAAACTTGATAAACTATCCAAATTTTCAGGTGCCTCGGCTTTTTCTAAATTACTACATTCATTTTTTCCATTTTTATTTAATGATGACAACAGTTTACGAGGATCAAATTCATCATTGCATTTAAAATAATCAAAACAATCCATCAAGAATGAACCAAAGCAACAGGAATCCTGAGCTGTACGCTTATTATATAATATAATAATATAATTAAGATAATTTGTATATTTATTTAATTGAACACGTTCACAAGCATCAGATGTTTTAATACTATCAAAGTTTGTGAAATAATCATACAAATATTTCTCTTCTATCTTATCTTTTAATCCTTCTAAAATATCATTTTCAAAGGAATATAGACAATTATATGCATTATAAGCCCTATTTATACTATTACGAGCTTCCAGGAAATTATCACTAAGTGATTTTAATTCTTCTGTTTTCGAAATGCTTTTTAACACTTTCCATAATTCATAATATACCCAGTATCTGTTATGAAAACATTGATTAGTATAACTTGGTGTTTTATACTTTTTTGACAAATCTTCTGCATTTCTTGCAATCAATTTACAAAGATTATAATTTGAATTAGGAATATTCTCTTTTGTTCCATTTAATGATTTACAGTATACATTGTATTGTTCTCCACTGACGCTTCTGTTCAATTCATTATATATATTACTTGATTGTGACCCTTGTAAAATTCTATTCTGAATATGAAGACAAAATGAATCAAAAAATGACTTATATTTTGAAGAAGTATAACTTATTGTTATAATGTACAATAATAAATTTACATTATAACTTATTTATGTTTTTTTTATTTTTCAAATGAAAGAGTACCAAATCATCTTCCTCTATAGAATCCATTTTATATTTTTACGGTTAAATTAAAAAAAAAAAGTTATTATTCCGAATGTTCAGGTAAAACAAGATAAAACTAAAATCATTATTCGTAGTGATATATAATGTATTACTCTAAATGTATTTACAAAAGAAAATAAATATAGGCTAGAACGAAATATACGTTAATCATCACTCAGAATTAGAATACATTAAATTTGCTAACATCAGAGGTATTAATCATTTTTAATTTTATAAGAAATGTAAAGAAAAATAAGTAAAGATTTATACAAGTATAACGTTTGTTGATAAACTTTTGTTTTATATATTTTTTAATTATAGCGTTTATACACTATTCTATTAATATATAACTCATAACAATTTTTTTTTTGTTGTTTCCTTTTTTAACATGTCATAATAAAAGTTTTCATCTATTTTCTTTTTTTCACAAATTTTTTATATATCAATTTTGATATAATAACATCTCATTTAATTAAAATATATGTTTGGATTTGATATTCAGAAATATATTAATATAATTATTCCATATAAGCCATTCTAGAACGTTTTTTTTTTATTTAATATTACTAAGTAAATATTAAAAAATATTTTATTAGTATATATGTGACAAAACTGTAAATTAAGAATAATTGTGATACTTCAAGAAATAAATCGTTTTAAATAAGAATAAAATTAATTATTATGCTAATATATATAATAATTATAACTTCGATATTTAATAAATCACGTATGCCTATATTATCCCAAAATAGACCAATAAGCTTCTTTACTTTTTAATGAATATTTATTTTAATATTTATTATTATTTTTTTTATTTTTCCACTAAGCTTATTCTTATTTAACATATATGTTCGTATGTATTAAAATTATTAAAATAAATGGTATAAATAGAAAATTTGTACATTATATTTTTCGGTAAGTCATATTCTTAAAAAAGGGTAAAATTAAAGATCTTAAATAAAAAGTGATTGGATACTTTTATATTTATTATAAATTAAATATATAATTCCATAATAATACAGAAATAATAGAATATAAATTAAAGTTTTATAATGTATATGCAATAATTTTTTTTTTATTTTCATGATATAAAATAATTATGAAAAGAAATATTACAGTATTATGAAATTTATAACATTTCTTTCATATTTTGTTTATAGCTCTTCTGTTCCATAGTAATACATTAATTCAAAAAAATTATAGAATCACAAATAAACAATATATTTTTCTGCATGTAATATTTTGATATAAAAAATGTTAATTTTGTGTACATTTAAAATAATTCATTCTCCACAAGAAATAATATCTTAAAACCTTCTGGAATAAAATAAAAACATAAGGTACTACTAACCTTATTATATACGTAAATTGAATGGATTTCCTTTTTTTATGAATTGTGTATATGATAAATAGTTGTATTCCTTCTTTAAAAATAAATTAAACCACTATATTTGTTAAATGTTAAAAAATAAATTAAGAATACAAATATTTATATAAGTATAATATATTTTATATGTTTTTATATTTTTTAATATTATATAATACATTTGTATTTAATTTTTCTTATTTTTTTTTATATTTATTTTTTGTACTATTTTACTTTAAAAATTTAATATTTTGCTGTTAATTTTTTCTTTATATGATTGTTAGAATTTTGTGAATTTTTTAATGATTTCTTAAAAAATATTGTAAAAAAAAAAAATTAAATTATGATATATAACAAATTGTAAAAATACCTATAACAAACATAATTATTTATGAATGTCGTTTCATTTTATCATTTAAGTAATTTTTTATAAAAGATATTTCATTTAAACCATCGTTTTTTTGTTTATTATAATTATTTATCAGAATACATTAATAGGATATGTATAAAACATTTAATTGATAATAACACAAATCACACCACATGAATATTACATTTTAGCTGTTCTTATTATTATGCAAGTTTTTAAATTGCTTTCTTAATTAATTTATTGAGTGTTTTTTTGCTACATTTTTATATAAATTTTACATATCCATTTTTTTATTACATTTCAACCATATCATTAGCTAATTTTTAGTAATAACCAATATTTAACTATTATATAATATTCAATTTTTTTAAAATGTGTGATTTTTCAATTATAATAATATATTTAACCTTCATATACTACACGTTATCATAAAATTAACTAATAAATACATATATTAAAATGTTCTCGTTAGATTTTTTTTATAATATTCTGTTGAATGAGAAGACAAAGATAATAATAGTTATAATAAATTTATATTCGAATATTTTATAAAAATATATTTAATTATTTGTAAATAATTTTGAAACAATCAGAATGACATTAAATAATTATATCATATATATAATATTATTTGTAAGAAGTGATATGGCATTTTCAATGAGGAAAACGTTGAAAAAAAATCAAAATACAGCTTACCAATTTATTTTTTTCATTTTGAAATAAATTAATTTAAATCTATATTATTAATATGACATGTAACAAAAGTAAATAAAATATGGGTAAATATAAAATTAAGAAACATGATAAAATAATTCTTCATAAATATAATTACATCTATAATTAATAAAATAACAGTAATAAACTCATCATTACAACGTATTATAAGTTCTACATATATTATATTATTATAGTTTTAACTAAATTTACAGACTTATTTCTATCATGCTAAAAATATAATAATGAATCTTTCATGACTATTTGTTTACTTTTTTAAAGCTATTTTTAACATTTTCTAAAAAATTCTTTTATTCCAAATAATTTAATGTATACATTAATTTGAAGTAATATTACATGTATATTAATATTGACGATATTTCTAAATATTTTCTTAAATTGTGAGTATTGTAATATAGAATAAAATAGCACTTTAAATCCTTATGTACTCTAAAATTGAGGTAACAGAGAATACCATATTTTTATAATAAAATGTAAATTACTTTTTAATTAACATAAATATTATTAATGATACTTCTAAATAATAAATAATTTTGTCTTAGTTAAATAGAGCTAAATAATCATTTATTATTTTTACTAATTTGCAGTTTTTTTCTTCAGTTAATGTGAATTTTAACTTTGTAATAAGCGTTAAGCTATAATAATAAAAGAATATGTATATATTTTTTAATTTTTTAATATCCATGATGTATTAGTTAATATTTTGCATATTCTAAATTCAAATGTATGTTATTACTTCTAATTTAAATCAATGACTATTTATTTATGCAAATATACATATCTATAATATTATTTGTTTGAGTTATCTAGAATTAAAGAATATATTAATAAATACAAAATAAATTTTATAATTTAATATCAACTATAATATTTGTATAATTATATATAATTAATAAAATTATATGGAATGATTATAAATCAGTATTTTACAAAACAAATAAATTCTCACGTGATGTTTCATTTTACATGGGTAATTCATTGCTAATTTTCATTTAATATTACTCATTATTAGAAATGCTTATTCTATGTTACAATGATAAAACAACTAGAATATAATATTCAAGGAAAATTAAATAAGAATCTCTATGAATAAATATTTATTTAGTTATTATACATAATAGAAGGAAATAAAGAATATATCTCCATCTTATGTGATATTATATTTTATATATAGATATTATACTGTCGCAAATGTAATCATTAATTTAATTAGCATATATTGAAATAGAAAAGAAGATTAAAAGCAGAACAAATGGTACAATTCATATTAATTTAAAAAATTATAAATATTTCATTTTATATTCGATACATTTCTAGTGGACTACAATAAAAAGCCATTCTACTAACAAAATTATGTATTTATATAACTTATTATTTCTTTTTAATTCCCATGGTAGTATATCATGAGGAATTTCGTCATATGAAAGATATAATGAATAGGATTATGAAAAGAATATAAGTGATTCTAACGATGAATGAAATAAATTAGTTCATAATGAGATTAAAAACCTGTGTAAACATGAGTCAATATCCTTAGTATAATTACCTAGAGAAAATAATAAAGATCACTTAGTTATTATTATTTTCGATATTGGTTCTATGATAGGGTAAAAAAAATTTTTAATACTAGTATGAGAAATAATAGTCATGCAGGTTTTATTATTAAACCTTTTTATATAATAAATAGAGTTAATTTAGATCATTTAAGATATACACGAAGTTATTGTTATTCCGATTCGTTATAAAAGTAAGTAAAGAAAAGAAATATCTACTTTATTATTTTAAATTACTCAGTTTTACTAAAATTAAAAATAAATATAAATAATATGAAATAAAAATGTAGTGTTAATAAATTATATAAACACTATATATGCGGACAATACACTTAATATAACCATGATAATTGTACACATGTATGTAAGAAGCTTTTTAAACGTAATAATACGTATAAACCTTTTATAAGATATCCAAAATTGATACATTCTCATTATAAATAACAATAATGAATTTATAAAGATAGTTAATCCTTAACATATTGATTATTTTATTAAATACGTTAAAGAATTAACATGGAAAATGGATAGAATATTATCTGTGATTAAAACAAATTATGCAATTGTTTCAGAAATGTTTAGAAAATTAGAATATGATTTTCTATGTACAGTCTTTTTAATTGTTTCTGGGTTTAACTGAATATTTCTAAAATTATGACTTTTATATAAAGTAAAAAAAAATTGTATTTTAAATAGGAATAAATTAAGTTTATATATATAATTTTATTATCTTAAAAATTTACGATTATAAATTAAACGTGTAAAATATACATAATATTTCTCATTTATATATACGTTCACTTAATTGGAATGATCCTCTCATAAGGTACAAACCTAAAGGAAAATTTATAATAATTTTAATTAAGAGCACACTAATTAATTAATTAGACGATGTTTAGCATATGAAAATATAATATGACTAAAAAGGTTATTAAATATATACTATTAACGCTCTTCTGTGGCAACCATCTCATATGGAATATAAAATGACAAATCAAACAGATAACAGACCTATAAAGTAAACTATTATATAAAAATCTTTTTTATAAAAAAAAGAAATTATAAATAAATAAATATAAACCCAAAAACACTGTAAAATAAGAATTCCAAATAATAACTATGTTAATGGAAAGGATATTAAGACAAAAATCTAGAAGCTTATATATGCAAACTCAAACAGAACATAAAAAAACAATTGATATTCAAAGAATATATTTATTGCGATTTAATTTAAAGAAAAATAAATATAGAAAAAAAATATTACATAAGAAATAAATAATTAATTAATAGTAAAAGAAAAGTAATACATATGATGTAGTATATTAATAAGAAGATATAAAGGAACTATGTGATAAATAGAAAACCTCATGTTATTGTAATCTCAAGACATAGAACAGTGTATTAAAGTTTTTATTTTAATGCGTAAAATGTGGAATATAATTTATGTAAATATTCTCTCAGGAAGATAACCATTTGAACTTACTAAAAAGTGAAATAATTGGTCTTTGATTATATAGCATATCTAATATATAACATAGAAAATATGTAAGAACATTATACACTAATAACAAAAGTATACGAAAATAAAAGTATTTTCTTTATATAGTTTATATTTTCATTTATATAATGTTATAAATAATATTAGAATAATATCATATACAGAGAAAAAATAAAGGTTAAGTTGATTATAAAAGATTTCATCTGTGATAATCATAATATATATATAAATCTATTAATATATTAGCATCAATAAATATGCAATCAATTAAATATATGAAAAAATTGTATAATACAAAATGATGTAATTTATATATAATATATTAAAATTTTATATTTTTTAACAGTTATACACTATTTTAATAACCTGCCATAATTTAAAAAAATAAAATGAAATATCTTTAATATTATTATTATTTTAGTCTTGTTTAATGTAAATATAAGTTAACATATATAAACAGTTAATAATATAAATGTCATATTAATATAATTATCCAATTAGAAAAAAATATATATGAGTAAAAGTATAAATATAACTTAAAATTAAACAAATGAGAAAAATGTATGAATAATAAAATTGCATAAGATCTTAAATCTAATGCATTAACTAAAATATATAATTTTTTATGAATCAATTATCATATACATCTGTAATAGGTTACTTAAATTATATAACATACTGTAAAAGGGAAATTAAAATATTTCTAGAAAAAAAAAAAATTTCAAAAAATTCATATATTTTTATTATTTATTATGAAAAATAATGGAGTAAAATATTTTATTTATTATATATTGTTTTGATATTAACCATGTAACATATTAAAATATATATTATATTAACGTAAAGGAGTATTTATAAAATATTAATGTTGAATATCACATGATGTTTAAATGTAAGAAGAAAAATGTCAAAGGATTAATATGAGTACTTGAAGGAGTAAATTCATTGATTAAATGTGTTCATAGTATGGAAAAAAATAAATTAAAAACAAAAAAAGAGATTCATAAATTATTCCTTCATTTTATAAAAAAATAAAAAATTCAGAATACAAATAAATAAATATGTGCATATATGTCGAAATCAAATAATTATACTTTTAAGGCTTAGTAAATAAAAATATTTCTGATCGAGATAAAGTTTCAATACCAAAAATGATAGGATAAAAATATAATTATGCTAATTTTTATTCTATTATTTTTTTAATACAAAAATTGCATTAAATATATTAATTTTTTTTCCTTTTTAAAAAAAAAAGTACTATAAATTTATTTTTTTTTTAATATTAGAACTATCTTTTGTGAAAATAATAATTTTATAAATGTCATTTACATTGTAAATAATTAATATTATAAATAACAAGATATGTAATATATTTCCTACTATATATATTTTTCTTATAAAAGCAGTTATTCATGTAAATGATATTTTTAATATTTTTTATTTTTTTTAAATACACTATATATATATTATATGTTTATGAAATACAAAAAGACATAAAGTTCTGAAAATTTCATTAAAAAAATTAGTGAATGAATAAAATATTTTTTTAATAATTTTTAATACTATATCATATAGGTTAACGAAAAATATTTTTTATAATATTTATAAATATATACAAAGTAATCATCCTTTAAGTTATTACTAACTGCACCCACTATATGTTAAACAATGTTATTTTTTATTCCTTTCTTTTTTGTTTTTTTTTAATTCTTATATACAAATATTAAGTTATTTATATGTATAAAATACAATAAAAGAATTTTTTCATAAATTTTTTTAAATTATTAAATAGCCAAAATAAAATATAATCCCTAATATACCAACATAGAATATTATAAATTTATGATATAATAGTAAAAGTTTCACATAGATCATACATCTTAATATAAAAAATTTTCATAAATTATGCAATATCATAAAAATTACATTTTTAACGAATACAATATATTTTATACACAAATTCACGCTATGATAGTTATTAGCAAATCAATTTTAAAGTAGGTTTTATTTTTTTAATAAAAATATAATATTGTTTGTTCATTTATTTTTATAATTAAGAACGTCTAACTGAGAAAACAAAAATTTATAGCTAACAGATTGCATATATTAGAACAACTAATAATAAAATATAATGAAATTTAATAATTGAACATTTAGCAAATAGTTTTACATATTACTATCAATTTTTTATATATTCTATATTTAAATAAATCCAATATTATGAAATATTGTGATATCATCTTTTTCTTTTTAAATGGTAAATATAATATTATTTACTTACCCTACTATGAAATAATTAATTTATATATTTATAATAATTATGAATAAATTCAATTTATATTATTTTAATTAAAATTATATTTTTATAAATAACATTAATATAAAAATTTCCTAATATATATTAATAATTATTATTCTTTGTCTCTATTGTAGAAAATGTCCTAGATATAAATACGTTATTAGAGTTTTTCTAAAAAATAATAATACAAAATATTATAAAAATAAATAAATCTTTATATGAACGTTTATAATGAAAAAAAAATTGTATTACTTTAAAATTTTTCCTTACTACATATATTACAATTTTTAAGATATATATAATGAAGCACAAAATGAAGTCTCTATTTTATTGAAATTTCTATCTTTTTACTTTCAACATGGATATGCCTTTTTTACAATGACCCAGCATTACAACATTATTTAACGAAGTTTGTATTATTTATTTTTTCGTCAACTTATTTTTATTGATAAAATTTTTTAGAGTATGTTTTTATTTAAAAAACATAATTTTACCCTTATTTTTTAGAGTACATTTAGTAAATATTTGGGAAAGTACAAACTTGACAGAAAATTAGGTATAAGGAATTATCAACTGTTATCAGCTTATGTAGAAAAAAGTGATCCATATATTGCAAACTTAAAAAAGGGGATAACTAACAATGAAAAATGGGACAATAGAAAAAACAAACAACCATGTAGAAGTTCATCATATAAAGAGGAATTCAATAGACAATATGATAAACATAAATATTTAGGATTTGAAGGAAAAACGTTATCTGATTTTGAAAGAATTTTATTCAGTCATCTTGATTATATAGAAATTATTAAGGAAAAAACATCAATTGGTGATAAGACTACAAACAAACAATATGTAAAGAGTACGGAATACGAATTCTTATGCCTAATATATTACTCTCGTGGGGATTAATTCTACCATTAAGGAACATAAACGATGTTATAGATAATAAAACTTTAAATACTGAGGATAAAGCATATTCAATATTATTCTGTATATTATGTGTTATATTCATATTAGGACTTGCTCATACGCTTATAAAAATTATAAAATATAAAGGAATTAAGAAGAGGAAATATTAGACATAAAAATAAAAAGAATATTTCTTTCTTTATATAAGTCATTAATGTGAAGTAACGACTGTAATATATTTACTCTTATTCTTAGTAAACTTACATATAATTTCTTAATTTGCACAAATTCACATATATACAGATGGCATACTTAACAAAGAATCGTATATATTTATTCTCTAATATATTTTTGTTAAATTGAATGTTTTAGGGTTTTACATTTTGGATTTTAAACTATTGTTCAAGATTAATTAATTACTATGTTTTAATATATATTTGAGTATTAGTATAGATTTTCATGAACGATATATATTTGTCTGTTAAAAATACATGCATAATAGCAAATTTTATATAATCTTATAGAGTTATTGTAATTTGCATTCAGTATGAAGTGTAATTTTACCACTTTTTTTTACTGTTTCATTCTAGAATCGTTTTATAATGATCTAATTTTAATAAGACCTTTATTATTTTTAAATTAAAAGTAATTTAGTCTTGTTTTTCATTTAACGGAAGTGTTCAATTATATGGTTCCATTATTATATATATATATATACATATATATTTATTTATATAATGAAAAAATAATATTTATTCTATAAAATAAGTTTTATGAGATATGTTTATTAAAACTTTAGCATAATAATCTTTTTAAGAGACCTTTATTTTAATTTACAATATACGAATTTGTAATTATTAATATATAATAAAATAGCATCCTGTATAGTTAAGGGTTATTTATAATAGTTTAATAATTACAACAATACATGTCTTTATAATTTCATAAAAATTCGTTCCCATTTATTATATTATGGTTGAGCATAAATGTAAATTAATATTTGAATAAATATAAATCAAATATAAATTATATTTATAATTTATAAATAAATATATCATATACATTTCTTGTTTTTTACATAATTAATGAATTCTTTAAAATAATTAAATATATAATAATATATGAATATATAATATGTTGAAATTCTTTCCTTTTTTCAGCGCTGTTAATTCATAATAATAGTCTTCTAAAAATATGCGATATATATATATTAAAATAAAATTTTTCATTAAAATATAATGAAAATAAATGTATACTTTTATAAAAAAAATATAATTATATATAGACAAAAATTTATATACATGTTCTATTTTTTTCGCTTGTCTATAGATATATTAAATAAAAAGTTAAAATAATTACATATATGTATAAATATATGCACGGTTTTTATTAAAAATTTGTAAATTCATTAAATTAATAATAATAATTTTTAAAAAATATATAAAAATTAACTAAATGAATTAATTTTATATAAATAACCTAAAAATATGTAATATGGATTTTATTTTTTACATAGATTTAAAAATGAATATTTCAAAAGGTGTTATATTTTTTTTACCGTGTTTAATTGAAAAAGTTCAATGTTTGAGGTTCCTCTCAATGCAAATGTTTCAATAATTTCCATTTTTTAAATTCATTATTTTATAGAATCAAAATAAAATTTTATTATAATATTATTATATGTTTTATTTATGAAAACTCCGTAAACTTTAAAAGGTATTGTTTAATAAATTAAATAATTAATTTATATATATATATATATAATATATTTTTTTTGATTGTGTAAAATGTATTTAAAACCATAAACAAATAAGTATTGCCTATATGGGCATACAAAATAAGAAAAATAAAAAGGTTGCTAATAAGAATTTTAATAAAAAAAATATATTACGTTTTTCTGTTAATAATAAGTATTACTATAAGTTCGTTAATATATATTAATCCTTGGAAAGAATATGTATATGCATAGATATATGGAGTAATTCTACTATAACAATATGATTTTTTTTGTTTAACTATATTAATGTTTCTAATGAATGCACATAATTAATAAAAGAAAATTAATAAATTACGTATGTGAATATATAGATTTTTCATTTAGAAATAATGATACAAATTAAACTTAATGAAAAATTATAATTTTCAAAAATTATGGTAAAAAAATGTAAAATCTGTTCATATTTAACTCTAAAATATATAATACTACATAGTAGAGTAGTATAACGCAGATTAGACCATTTATATATATTATAGTATATAAAAGATTGAACGTGCTTAAGTAATAACTGGTTCTATGGTAAAATTAACATATCACAATGTTTTTTTTCGTTTAATATTACTGTTCTTATATTATTACAATAATTAACATTTTATTAAAAATAACTTTGTTTTACAAAATATAAATTTTATAAAATTATAATTATTAACAGGAAAAAATCCTTAAAATTATTAATTATTGTTTTTCTAAATCGAAAAATATATTATCTCTATTCCTTATATTCTATATATTCCATATTCTATATAAACCTAATATTCACAAATGTTAAAAGTTATATATATTTTTTACTTTTATGTTAAAGAATTAAGAGGAAAATTTTTTAATTACTCCTCTAAATTAAACAAATAATTTATATATAATTAATAGTTATCAATGAATTTAAATTAATTCATTTTAATGATAAATAGTTTTTTTAAAATAAAAGATAAAAAATATATAATATAAATACAAGTTATTTCTTATTATACATACTGTAAAATACATTATAGTTATATAAATTCTATTATGTATTTACGACGAATTAATTAAAATTCTTTTTAAAATAAATATTGTATTCATCATCATCAGAAAGATATTATATTATTATTATTTTTTCCCTAAATTAATACATTAGATTATTAAAGATCAATATAATGGAACAAAAAATTAAGGCAATTTTAGTTATTAAAATTTCTGCTTTTATAGTTTTAACTTTGAAGCACCACTTTACAAATGATGTGGTATTACATTATTGCATAAGAATATTAGCACAATCTTTATTTTCTCATTTTCTCATTATCATTACTGTTATATAGTAATATTTTAACTATTCTTTAAATATTATATATATACTTTCTTTTTTTAGAGTGTGTTTAGCAATTTTTTGTATAACTATAATCTCAACAGAAAATTAGATACAAGAACTTATAGATTACTTGCAATATGTAAACAAGCTAAAAATTCAAGTATATTAATGCTAAAAAATAATATAACGAATAATGCATTACAGAAAGAAAAATATATATCCATCAAGGAAGATAAAACTGCACAAAAAAAAAATCGGTTAAATGGAATTTCATTAAAGAATGCGAAAAAATATAATGAAGCAAAGAAAAAAAAATCTTGCATATTTGAAACAAAGAAATATTCCCATTTTGAAAAAAAAATATTCAAAGAACTTGATTATATAGATTTTCTTAAAAACAACAAGACAATAAGTGATAAGACTTACAAAAAAATAATAATTAGAAAATACAGTCTACAATTTGCTTTACCTTCGTTATTGTTTTTGTTGTCACTAGCATTACCCATGATAGAGATAATATGGCATTTCTTATATCAAAAAATGTGGTTATTGGAATTTTCATGGCTGAAAACACAGTTAAATGCGTTAGCCAGTGGACCATTGTCTGACTTTTTAGAAAAGTTAAAAGATGGTATGTCATGGTTATGGGGAGACTTATCTTCAGTAAGTGATCCAAAATGTGCAGTTCTAGGACATTTAGTTGGTCTTCTAATATATTTCATACCTTTTATTATATTAGGTTTCACACTTATATTGAAGCTTTTTTATTACCACAAAAAAGTTAAAAAATATGAAAAAATTAAGTTTAGTAAAAGGTAAGATACATACTAAGCAATATATATATATATACGTAAAGAAGTTCTTAATGTATAATAATAAATATAATGTTTTTATTACTAATAAACATAATCATAATTTCTTTAATTTTGTATATGTCTCTATATATATATGGAATTTTTCATACATAGTAGTGAAAAAATATATTCTTAGTTTTTTTGTGAATTTGAACTTTTTAATATCTTTTAATATGTGACATAAAGAATTATTTCAACTTGACTAAATATTATGTATTAATATATGCATTTTTTTAAACAAAATTTCATTAAATATATATATATATATATATATATATATATATATATGTTAAATTAATATATAATAACACTAAACATATAGAATTATATAAGTAAAATAACTATATGCAACCAAAAAGATTTTTTTTTTTATTTTATATTATTGTCTAAAAGTCCAAATTGTTGAAAATATCATGAAAATTTATTATTATTTTAAAATTAGTAATAAACTTGCCTTATTTTGTATTTAATTAAAAGAATCGAATATATTTTGTTGAACTGATATATATATGTATATGTTTTAACGTTACAATAAATTTAGTATTTTTTATATAGGGTTTATACTATGTGGAACATATCATAAAGTGCATTAATTTAAATATCTAAGAGATATTTCGTTTTTTGCGTATAGGTATTTATAAATGAAAAAAAAAAAATTGTCCTCATCAAATATGAATTATTCATAAATGTCAAATAGACTTTGGATTATATATCATTACAACAATTTAAAACGTTCACATCAAGTACTATTTTATTGTTCATTTAAGCTGAGGTGTTAATTCAATTTTGAAAGAACGAATTAAATATATATAATACTGTAAATATATAACTAAATTAACTATATGTATTTTATATTATTAAAAGATTACATTAACGAATTCAGTGTATTCATATATTAAAAAATAATCGGTTTAAATTGTTTTTTTCTTGTGTTTTAGTTTTTTTTATAATATATTTGCTAAACCCATGTTAATACTTATAAAAATAATAATTTTTATTAATGGTAATGAAAGTAAATGTATTTTTTTTTTTTTAATAATATAGAAATATATTGATAAATATTTATCTGTATGTTTTACTTTTTATATTGTCTATAAATATGTTTTGTAGTGTGTTATTAACTTCTTAAAGATGTACAAAATTACATGTTGTTTATATTAAGTGTTAGTAATTTGTTCAGCCTAGTACTGACAAACTTTTAAAAAAAGAAAGTAAAAACGAAAATTAAATTATTATTTATAATTTATAAATATGTAATATTTAAAAAATTTTTTTTTGCTTAGTATTAATATAATACATTCAAAATGTTACTAAAATTTTTTTAAAATGCTTAATTAAATAAATGAAATTTGTATGTTTCTGTCTACAGCATATTATTGAGTAGTTTTCAATTATTAAATATTATTTTTCATAGATTCAAATGAATATTATAATATAATTTCTGGTTATCGCCTTTATATACTCTTTAAATATAAGCAATTAATAAGTGAAATAACTTATCTATATTTTTTTCTTTGTGACTATCCACATATAATATACAGAAAATGAGACAGATATATTTGGACATATCTACATACAGAAATTGAAAATATTGCTAATAAGAATATTAGTAGTACATTTAAAATTATTTTTACTATTCACTACACTTTTTTTATTTCATTCTATATTGATATTTCTTCTAAATATATATTAATAATTAAACAAAAAAAATTAGATGAATATGAATATTTTTTTTATAGAAATAACACTACAAATTAATCTTAATTTTAAATTATAATTTTTAAAAATTATGATAGAAAAATAAAGAGTCAGATTTTATTCATCTTTACAATATATATATTTTTTTACATATTATATAATATACTAAAAATTAGATTTTTCAAAATTATATTATAGCCTATAAAAATAATATCCATGTTTACGCAGTAATGCAATTGCCATGTATAACACAACATGTTGCACAAAAAAAAAATTTACTTTCTCTATTATAATATTTCATTAATTAATATATTTTAGGAATAATATCTTTTTAAAAAATATCTTTAAAAAAATTAGAATCATTTATACGATAACATTCTTAAAATTAGCAAATATATTTTTAATATGAAGGGCGATATATAATATGTATATTCTCTACATTCTGCATAGTATGTAAACTAAATATTTGTGTATAATAATAAATCGTATATTTTTTTTTTGTTTATTCTGAATAAGATTAATACATAATCTATTTAATCAGTAATTTACAGTAAATAATTATATAAACTTTTTTAAATATTTATAAATAAACACAATTTATTTTATTTAAATAAATGTTTATTACCTTTTCTTTTTATAACATTAACATTAAAAAATTTTTAAAATATCTTTAAAGTTTTTTTCTTGTATAAGCTGTAAAATATATCGTAATTATATAAATATTATTAAGTATTTATGAAGTAATAAAAAAAAGGTTTTTTTTTTAATTATATATAGCATCCCTTATAAGTAGAAAAATAAATTGTTATTTATTTTTCCCTTAATATGTTTGCTTATTAATTATTTATATAATGCAACAAAAAATTAATTCCATCCTATTTTATAAATTATCTGCGCTTATCCTTTTAATTTGGATATGTCATTTTTATTGTCATATAGTATGATAATATTATTTATGTATTTCTGTGAAATATATATTTTTCGTGTTTTATATTATTTAAAAATATTTATTATTGTATTAACATATATTAACATAAACTTTTTTTAGGGTACTATTAACATATCATTGGATGAGGACTTGACACCATGTCGAAGATTATATACAAGAAGTTATCGTTTACTAGCAAAATATAAACAGAATAAGGATTCGATTATTTTAGATTTAAAAGATGAAAAACCATTCAATGGAGAGGGGGAAAAAGGAAAAAACAAACATTCTAATAGAAGGCCACTAAATAAGGCGCAATACTATACAGAAGTTATAGATTATAATAATAGTATGTTTGACGGTAAACACTTCCATTTTGAAAGAAAATTAGTTAAAAAAAAGGACTATGATGATTTTCTTGAAAAAAAGAGAAGAATTTGTAATATAGCTTTAAAAAAAATAAAATTTAAGAATTATGGATTTGGAGTTAGTATATTTTCCCTTTTCTTCTTTTTGGGAATAGGATTACCAATATTACAAGCATTTAACTACTTGAAAACTGCAGGAGATTGGATTAAAGATTCATTATTTTTGAGCGGGGCATGGACTGCAGTTGAAACTGCCTTGGGTGGAGCAAAAGAACATTTTTTTCTAATATCATTTGTAACACTGATTATTATATTGTCTGTTATAGTTCTAATAGCGTTATATAAAATCCTAAAAAATAATGAAAACTATAAAAAAATTAAGTTAATGGCTGATTTAAATGATTAATTAGAAATAAACATTTTTCTGTAAGTTAACAACATTAACTTATATGTATAATATTTTTATAGAATTTATTTTTATAAAATATGCCTATAATTATTATAATTCTATAAATACATATATTAGTAATTATCTTTTTTATACAGAAGAAAAAAAAAAATAAGTTATTCATTTATTTTTGAATTTGGATATTTTGATATTTATGAACTTTTCTTTTAAATTATTGATTCATATTAATTACATATTATGGGCTAATATAAACATAAATATGTTTATTAAATTAGATTCTTATGAAGAATATATATTTAAGCATAAAAATTAATATATAATAAAACAATTCATATAATTTTATTGGAGTATGAAAACTCATATTTGAAAAAAAAATTGCTTCTTCCTATATTGCAATATTTTTCATAGAAAAATGATTAATTTTTTTGGTAATTAAAACAATGTATTATTAGTGTTAAATTAATACTAAATGCGTCTTGTTTTAAATTTATAGTAACGAAAAGAATTTTGTACCCTTGACACAAACACTTTTTTATTTAAAAGACAACATAATATTTATACTAAAAAAAAAGTTTTATAGAAATTATATAATAAAAAATATATATACTTTAAATATCTTTATAACATATATATAGTTTAATTCGCCTGGTACATTAATACAATAATCCTTATGTACCAATATTTTTTGCTTTGAAGAATGCATTACTAATTGCTTAATTTCAATTTCAGAATATATAATATTTAAATGAAGAGCTCAAAACAAAATTATCATTGTATTTTATAAAATTTATAGTTATGGGAATTAATGCTTTTTTTAAAAAATAACGTATATATAATAAAAAGATATTATATATATATTTTATTAGCAAAATCTAGCTAATACTTTTTTTAATTAATCTTAATCTTATACTAGTATGTATCATAAAACAATTACGCATTTGTTCCAAACTTAAACAATAACTACTTAATAAAAGTAAATAATAAATTTATAATGGAATTCAATTAACTACTGAATAATGCGTTAATGCACTTTAAAGATATATACGTTTTTTTACATAACACTATTACACATAAATAAACATTTGCAAATTCTCAGTACTTAGTATTTTTGCTCTATACATATTTTTACCGCATCAGTAATATGATCTTAAATATGTGAATTTATATAATATTATATTAATGATTAAGAATTTTCTGAAATTATATTCTTTCTCATTTTAATAACATAAACTTAAGTAAAAAATTATTTGTATTCACATATTATATCATAATAGTGCTATCATGTTTTTAATAATTTTAAATGTTATGATATATAATAATTAAAGTCTTAAATTATATTTTGCATTTAGTGATTAATCACAAACAGATATATCATAAAACGTGTGGTCTAATTTATTTACGAGAATTTCACATTTTAATGTTCTATCATTTTTTAAAAAGAACTTTTGTAAGTTATAATTTAACCAAAAAATTAAAACTAATAATTTTTTAATTCATTACATGATTTGCATATTTAGAAAAGTATATAGTAGACAATAAAAAGGAATAATTATTTTATTGTTTTGAAAATATGTTGTTCAATTTAGATAAATTAAAATTAATATTTGGATAAATGCTCATAAAAGTATCAATCTATTTCTAAGAAAATTTTTAATAGGTTTTACAATTTTTTTTTTCTTTTTTTCAATATTAAATGTTATAAATATTATAAAATTATATTGTTATCTGTAAATAGTACACATATGTATCTAAAAGGGGTAATATATAGTCCAAATTATGGCAAAAATATTACCAAGATATACTAGTACAATTCTTTTTGTTTTTAGGGCTTCATGTAGGAGATTATTAATATTGATTATTACAATACAATATCAATATTCTAGATCATACATTTATTTACTATTTTATTAGTATACGTACGAAATTCCTGATTTAATTCTGTGTTATAAAAACTAAGCAAATATCTGTTATAAAATAAAATGGTAAAAAAAATGAATATGTACATACATTCCTGATATATTTAAACAAATGTAAATATAAATTTCGATTATGCTGATAATCATGTATTTTTCTCACGAATTACTGTTTTTATTTCTTTTTCCCTTTCGTTAAATTTATCATATATATATATATATTTAATTAAAAAAAAAAAACATTTAAATAGATACAATTGGAAAATTTACATTTAGGAATAATGCTATGAGTTTAATTGAAAATTATAATTTTCTGAAATAATGATGATAAAATAAAAAATTAATGCTTATTATAAATAAAATATGTATTTTTTCATGTTTTAGTAAGTACATTATTAACATGATTTGTTATATATATTATATACAACAAGGTATCCGCATTTTTTAGATGTATCTAATGCAATATCTAACTTTATTTTATATGCATTACTAAAAATAAGCATAATGATATTTGTAATATTTTAATACCTTATATAAAATTAACTGACTATTAAATGTTTTCAGCAATATATTTTTTAATGTATCATAGACTATTAAGATATGCCGGTATTACATGTATATTGCGAAATTTCATTCTTATATATTATTATCTTTATTAAATATATTATAATAAAGTAACTATATATATGAGTTGGTTCACGGCATTTATAATTCCCTTCTTTTCATTTTTAATAATAAAATCCTCATTCATTTTATATTATGATATATATTATAAAAAAAGGTATATATTTTGCCAAAACTAAGAGGTTACTTTCTCGTAATAGCAATTGTATTCATTTAAATAAAGGAATTATTTGGATATTGTTAATGTAAAAATTATATTAACATAATTCATAATATTTTTTATTTTGTTAACATATGTAATGCATCTATGTCAAATTTAGTATAAGAATTTTATAGAATATATATTATTTTACTTATATAACATAAATTAAAACAAAATTAATAATAATATTAATATAAAGTAAAGAATTTCAGTTATTGCATTTATATAATTAAAAGACAAATATAAAAAAAAAATTCTAAAAGCCCAAACTTAATTCTTAAAATTAGCTATTTACCTTTCTAAAAATGTACCTAAATATAGATAGTATATATATCGTTACTTTCCTATTTATTTTTAAACTGTTTATTCTATTATTATTCATTCAAATACATTCACTATATATAATTCATACACACTGTGTCTTTATAAAATTTCTACTTTTTAATTACAACAAACTTTTTTCATTTTTCCTTATAGTATCGTGTTTTTTCTATATATATTAATTTATCTTAAATTATTTTAGAATCATAAATTATATAATTATTTATGTAATACGTTTTATAAATTGTTATGTATAATTTTCTTTTTCTCTTTTTTTTTTTTTTTTTATATATGATATTCTTACTATTTACTCTTCTTCTGATAGTAATATAAGTTTCATAATTTTTTAGGTGTTTTATTTTATATATAAATTTACTCTAATTTTCTGTGTTCGATTATTTTTTATTTTATGCGTTTTACTGCATACATTTCATATATATAAGTACAATACTTGGATAATTTTGTGTATACCCATTGTATATTATTTATATTTACATTATGTGTTAACTGTATTTCATTCAATTTTCTTTTATTTTTTCTCTTACTATATATAAATACATATATAACTTCTACACGTTTGCTTTTCATTATTCATTCACTAAATTATTTTGACTTTTATTTGAAGTAATCAAATATGGTTTCACCTAGAATAATAAGCAAACTGTAATCTTGTACTACCTCTATTTCTATTTACCGTTTTTGGTGCACGTATTTTAAACTGCCGCAAGTATGATATATCAACATCATCATCAATTCGTTTATTCCTGGATGGCTTTTTTCTTAAATGTCGTCCAAAAGGTGTGAACTAATATAAAAATAAATAATACGAAGCATAATGAATACATTTGTTTTATAATTATATAATTCAATAGAAACATAAAATAGTAAATTAATATATATTTCATTTTATAGAGAATCTATAATTTACTTTATAATAAAGGAAAATAATGAAAATTATTCCAACAGCCAAAGCAAATGCAATACCAACTCGGAAAAAAGTGTTGCTAATAATATCAGTTTTATTTACTAAAGTATGAGAATAAAAACCTTCAATGCTTCGAGTGAATCTAACTCTTTTATGGGGAGAATATTCATTCCATCTTCCTCCGAGAGTTCCTTTTTCTCGTACATTTGGCTCTTTACAGAATTTTGGTGCATCTTTTTCTAATTGGTACCCAGGACAAGTTTGCTGTTCTTGCGTTTGTTTAACTTTTTCTGTTTCTAATGAATTTTCAGCCGGTGATTTTTCTGTTCTTCCAGAAATTCCATTTGTTTCTGTGGTTTCTTGTCTTGATTTGTTAATATCTGAAGTTTTCTCTTGAGGAATCGTTCCAGAAATAGGTATATTTGTAGAAGTTTCAACTCCTGTTAAAGATGGTTTATTACGAGATTTAGAAGAGATCGGAAAAAAAACGACATACACTTTTATCAGCATTTGGTCTTTCACGAGTTCGTCTGTTAACTGAAAGTCTGTCTTCATTAATATCTGTGCAATAAAAAATAAAAATTGAATCTTCTATATCTGTTTGGGAACTAGAACCCTTTGACATACCGGATGCTAAAGAATCTTCTAAATTTTTTAAATTATCACAATTTTTCTTTCCTTTAGAATTTAATACAGATAAAAGTTTAGTTGGATCAAACCCCTCATAACATTTAAAATAATTTGGACAATAATTCCATGAATTTTCGCAACAGTATTTTTCATTTCTATACTTTTTATATAATGTATCTATATGTCTAAGGTATTTTTCATATTCCCTCAGTGAAACAAGTTTACAAGTATCATAAGATTTAATACTATCATAATTACGAAAATAATCATACAAATATTTCTCTTCTAACTTAACATTTAATACACTTAAAGCATTATTATTTTTAAACTCATACTGACAAAAATATGAATTATAAGCTTTATTAATACTGTCTCGAGCTTTCATAAATTTACTAATATAGGAATTTCTACTATCATTTTTAGAATTACCCTCTAGAAACTTTTTTATATTTTTGTATGCCCAATACTTATAGTGTGAACAGTAAATAGTAGATACATCTTTATTACTATGTTCAAGTAAATCATCTGAATTTCTTGCAATTTTTTTACATAGTTCGAAACCTTCATTCTTACCAGCATCTCCTTCATTTTTGAATACACTACAAGAATTGTTATATTTTTCTCCTTCAACCTTCTTGTCGAATTTATTATATATATTATATGAATGTGATCCCACTAAAATTTTATCCTAAAAATTAAACAGACCTAATGAATTATATATATATATATTTACAATATCTTTTAAAATCATGGATATATATTTTGTTTTCGTAAAAAAATACTAAATTTATAAAATGTTAATACACTTTTTAATTAAGAATTAATATGTACCCATTTATCCTCATTTGAAGTTGACATTATTGCTTCAAAAAATTGAAATAAAAAAAAATTTTACCATTCGAAGTTTTGAATTACCTATATATAAAAAATAAAAGTACAGTTATTAATGACATATTATGTATTTCACTATATTAATTATAAGAATTAAATAAATCTTCCTTAGTAATAAAAATTAGTTAATTATTATTTATAATTAAAAATCCATAGCACTGATATTATCCTATAGAATAATCATTTAAAATTTTGAAATAGAACAAAAAAAAAATAAGTTCAGAATTCTAAAATGACATTTTAATTTTAGCTCATAGTGTTTTATTTTGTAAATAATTTTTTTATACGATTAATTCACTTTTCCATTAATGTTTTACACTATATTATAATTTTTTATTATATTATTTTTTTAATAATTCTTTAATATATGTATCAATTTATTTCGTTTTTTTTAATATTTTCTTTATCAATAATAATTAATTCTCTTTTATATTTAGTACTATATTAACATAATTATTCCTTAAAATCGATATAAGGGCTTATTACAAAATAGTATATACATATATATATTTTTATTAAAATTAGATAAATGAATACTAAAGAAATTTTATTTATACAAATTTGGAAATTTTATAAAGCAAGAGTTATTGTTATACATGTTGATAAATGATCCTAAATAAGATAAAAAATAATAACTGCTTAAAAAACTTTTTTATAATTACAATTGTAATATTTAAAATATATTATAAGTTTTTATTATAACAAAATAGTTCCTTTATAATTACTATTTTTAAAAATATATCATTTTATAATAATGTTAAAATGAACAAATATAACATAAGTTAAGGTCTTCAGTTTTAAAATATATTAACAATAAATTTTTTACTATTTTCACATTATAAATTTATAATAAAAGGATATAGTAGAGTACTCTAAAATTAATACTTACTTTTTAATATCTCATCCTTATATACGTTGTTACATATTAATGCATTAATAAAAAGATATAATAGAGTTGCATATATAAATTTCTATTTGTTTTTTTTAGGTAATATTTCGAAATAACTCATTATAATTTTATAATCCCACAAAATAATATGTTCCAAATAATGACATAATATATGAAAATATTTTTGAACAAAAAAATGGAAAAAGCTTCTACCATTCGTTTATACGTAAATATAATAAAATTCTCTTTTTTAGTATACTTCTTGTAGATGCTAAAATAATTTTATTACTTTTTTCATTATAATTTACACAATTTTTTTTTTTAAATTAGAAAAAATATATTGAAAATTAATAAATTTATATAATGAAATAGTTGCTATATATTTTTTATATTTTTTTTTTCTTTTGATTTAATTTTGTCATATAAGAGGAATTTTTATTAATTTTTTTTTTTATTTTGTTTTATGTTTATTGCATATATATATTTTTAGCACAAAGGAATTATAATCTATTGTTTATTTTTTTATTATTATGATTACACGAATGGTTTTAAAATAAATATATTAATGAATTCTTAATAATATTTCATATGCAAAAAACCACTTAATGTATACGTAATTATGTAATAAATACAGAAATTACTTAATTTATACAAAACTTCTTAACTACATTGTGTTTCATTTTCATTTCAGTTATTACTTTTTATGAGTGCTTTTAATTCGAATAATAATTTTTGTATTTATAGAGATTATATATGATAATATTTTGATTAATGGAATATGCATAAAACATCTAATTCATTAAAATGCATTCCATGTTACACAAACAGTATATTTTAGTAATTTTAATTGTTGTAAATTTAATATTCTTTTAAAATTTTTTAATACGAATGATACATATATATTTTATCAAAAACATTATGAGCCAATTTTAATTATAACTATTATATATATGTTATATTGCATATAATTGCTTTTAAAATATTTGCAATTTTTCATTTATATATATGAATATATTGTATTCTGCTGTAAAATAGTATCTAATGAAACTAACTAATTAATGCATATGTTCGGAATATTTCTTTAGACGATTTCTATTTTTTCTTTTAATTTATTCTGATGAACTAGAAATTTGTGATATCAATACTTATAACAAAATTTTTCCAAATATTAAAAAAAAATATATATGGTTATTCATTAAGAATGAACTAATAATTAAAAGTATATAAAATCTTTACATCATATATTTTACATTGTAAATAGTGATTTAAGTTTTTTACTGCTAAAACGTAATTCAAAAAAATAATGATTACAAATTTTTTTTATTTTTTTTAAATAATGTGCTATTATATACTGTTACTAGTATAATTCGCAGCAAAAATAAATAAAATATATAAAAATATATATTTGGAAAATTATACATAATGATATTTAATGATCATTATTAAATGTATGAATAATAAAAAGAATATCATATATTTATTTCGATAACGTAATACTTTTATAGAAATTAAAGACACAAATTATATATATAATTTACAAATGTATTTTTGTGATATTAAATATGTAAAAATAAATCTTAAATTTATTTTTATTTTTTTAAGAGTTATTTTAGTATATATTTGAAAAATTTGCTAGTACCATATAATGCGCTATTAACATTTACTTTTATTACAAATATATAATTATACCATTATTTCTACAACCTAAAATTACATAGAGAATATATCGTTATACAATAAATTAATATGTTAAATTTACAGCTACCTCAAAATTAAGAAAAGCAGAAACCATCATATGGTCAATTAAATACCAGATCCTTCAAAATAATAGAATTATAATTATTAAAAATTTGAAATACTTATCAAATTTTGTACTATAAAATAGACCACATTTGTCGTATATTATATTTACTAATTTATAATATTTTATCATTTTATAAGAAGTTTAAATATTTAATATAAATTAAATTGAAAATAATTAATAGTATATTTATATCGTTAGAAACAATCAAAATAAAAAAGTTCGTTTATTAAAATTCTATATTCTTATAATATAAATTTTATTGATTTTAAATATAAATAATAATTATATTCATCCGGAATGGAATATTTTTAAAAGTTAAATAGCAATATTATATAAACATCTCAATGAAAATTAAAGTTTATATATTTTTAATATAAATATCATTCATTATATATTATGAGATTAATAGAATTCCATTATAAATATATAGGTTAATACTTTACGTAGTGCTTATTTTTAATATGATATGCTGCATTTTGCATGAATATTAAATTTCTGATGTTCACTGAATTTTTTTTTTAAATTAAAAATACTTATTTTATATAGTATATATAGTTCTAGTATAATTTATTCTTAAAGGTAAATGAGTAAAGTTATAGAACTAATAAATATATTTTTTGTTATTAAAATTGGCATTAATAAATAAGTAATGTGCCTATAAATTGCTATACTTATTTTTTATAAAATTAAAAATATACTAAAACAAATCCTTTCTTATCTACATTTAACATATGTATAAATAGAAAATAACTTTTGAACAAAATAAATGGGGAAATCTAGTTTTTATCATATTAATTATTAATAATTTATAACTTGAATGTTCTAAATATGTTTAATGAAAAAAACACTTTCTGGAGGGAAAGTATTTATACATATAATTTATTTTTATCATTTGATTTTTAAAAAGATATATTCCAGTGTTCACTTTTATGTGAAAGTTAAAATAAATTGAATGTAGTTAATAATTCAAGTGATTATAGAAATAAATATAATGATTTAAAAGACATTCAAAAAGACATTAAAGCGAATTTTAAAAAGGTAGCAATATATTTAAGGAATTAACATAATTCGTGAAAAAACATTCAAAATTTCAGAGATATCTGCCATTATTTTTAGCTTATGTTTTACTATAGGAAAACAATAATATCAAGGGGTTTCTATAATTACAATAGAAGCACAAGTGTTAATAAAGTTTATAACATAATAAAAAATATTATAAGTATTTTAAAAGAGGTACCTTCTGAAAGTAATTTTGTAGATGTGTATAAACCTCGTAAAAATGGAGAAAATTTATGTGCTTATTTTAAAAGTTATGACTATATTAAAAGGAAATATGAATATAGATATTAAAAAACAAAAAGTAATACAGATGAGTGCAAAGATATATTAAGTAATTAATTTAAAACTACACCCAAAGAACAACTTCTGTCTATTAATAAATATGAAGTACAAAATAGTACAACAAATATACACTAATAATTAAAATAATATAGGATAAAAAGGGTAAATACTTATCAAGGTAAATTAATATATTTACTTTAAAGTTATCAGTGATTTTGAACATTTATTTAATTATGTTTACATAACAGAATACAGCAACTGCTAAAGTTCTTAAAATCTGAGATACCATCAGGAATTAATATGGATTATGATAATACTTCAAAAACTATATGTAATAATTTAATATAATATGCTCTTGAATTATAACTATAGTTTCCTTAACACTTGGAATATATTATCTACTTTATGCCCCTAATATTGTAAACATAAGTTCTTCCTTAAAATTCATATACTACACTCTAATTTTTATATAATAATAACCTTAAAATATTTTGGTTTAAAAATAATTACATGATATTCTTTTTATCTTCTTAATATATTCTTTAGTAACCTCTACTTGGAAGTTTTGTATGTAATACAACAGAGAAAAAAAAATAAATAATAATATATCTATGGAACATACAAACTAATTAAGAAAAGATATAGCCATATAATT
The DNA here is from genome assembly GCF_900090045.1 of Plasmodium malariae. NCBI lineage: Eukaryota > Apicomplexa > Aconoidasida > Haemosporida > Plasmodiidae > Plasmodium > Plasmodium malariae. The sequence goes on along the minus strand of NC_041775.1, from coordinate 1,220,073 downwards.
ATATATATATATTGTAATAACAGACAATTATATTCATCTTATCAACCTATATTAGAATATGTACAATAATATGAAGCATTATACTAATTGATTCAAAAAGATTACATTAAGGAGAATAAAAATAGGGTTCACACTCTAATTCTACTTAATAATAAAAAGAATAAAATAATATTAAGAAAAATATAAATAATAAATATAAGTATTATTAAATTAATACTAGAAATGTTATTTAATTATATTATATATAAATATGTATAAGAATTTGAAAGAACATCCAAATTTTTGAGAAAGTATACATAGGTTACTTTATGAAGTTTTATATAATAAATGGTTTTAATAAATATATATTTTGTTATCAATATATTATGTATAAAACAGGATACATTGTAGACACATAATAACATAACAGTAAATTCAATAAAAAGCGTACTTATTAAGAAATCTAAAATAAACTTTAAGATATATAACAAATTGACGATCAAATGTCAAATAATCTTAAAATATAAAAATTGTTTAAAATACTCCATATAAAGAGTTTGTTGAATGTAATTAAAAAAATGCTATTTTATATAGTTATTCGTAGCACATTTTCTTTTTTCTACATTAAATATAATATTTAAAGTTTTATTAGTTAATTATACTTACCCACGTTTTATTAATTTATATATTATATTTCAGATGCTGTGTTTTTTATAAAATAATTGTATTAATATTTCTTGCTATAGTAACTTATGAAAATATTTAGATAATAAGAGTATAATTACTTTATTGTAGTTAATAAAAACATTCCTAGTTACAATTTTTATTATTTAGATTAAGTTAAATTAATAACATAGGATATATATTATGTACTTGTAAGGTTAAAATAAATAGTACATGAAATAACACTATGCATTATAAGTTAGATTTAACAATACTGTAACATAGTGAATTTAATTAAATAATATAAACTCATTCACTTATATAATTATTATCTAACTGAATATATTATTTATACGGGAAAAAAACTAATTCTCAATATGTCAACAGTGATAGCAGAAAAAATAAAATATTATAAAAAAAATTTTATAGCTCCATTAAATTATTAAAAAAATAGTATGTTCATTTCCATACATTAATAATTATAATTAATTTTTCCTATATTATATCATACGATTTTTTACAACATATATAATATAATATTAAATGAATTGATATGTAATAATACCATAATATACTAAAAATAATGGTACAGATAATAGCTGCATGAAGTTATTCCACTAGTTTACGCAAAATATTAAAAAATATAAGAAAGAATATATATCAATTTTTGCTTCTTTTCATTAATTATTATAACAGAAGCGAATATTTAATTATAAAATTACAAATAAATAAAACAATAATTGATAAATATATATTTTTCAGTATAAAAATAAAAAATTTACGAATTATTTCAATATATATATAATTGATGAAAAAAGATTTATTAGAATATAGTTTACAGATAAAATAAATGTTTTTTTATCAAATTTTCCTGAATATTTTTTTTATTTTGTATAGTATTTAATATATTTTTTTATCCTCAACGTAATCTTTTTAAAATAGTGAATTTTAAAATTTCTTAAAATAATTTTATTCCGAATAACTTAAAACAAAAACTAATTTTTTTTATACATATATGGTTATAGTTATTTCTTTAAGCAAGTATATTACATTATTACTGGTGCAAAGTAAAATAAAATGGATTTTAATTTCCTCGAAGAATAATAAAGAGAGAAATATATATAATTTTTTAAATTACAAAATAAATTGTATTTTTTATACTTATTATTTATAAATAAAAATTTTTTTTATAATAAAGAATACATAAAACATTTGTTATATATTATTATATATATCATATTTCAATTATTTAAAATTTTTTTTAATTCCTAATACACATTAATATAAAGATAATAAAATATATTATTCATTATTATAACTACAAAGAAAAATTATACTAATATATATGATATATAATTGATCATTCTAACCAAGTTAATCATAATGAAGGAAATTTAATTATATATATATATATAGATAAATACGATGTTTTCGAAATGAAATAGGATAATTTAGTGAATATTTTATTATAAAATAACGTAAACATATATACTTTATTTAGTTATAATTTTACCTAATATATATCATTAAGAGAATTTCTTAGTACTTTTATAAAATTAAATTTTACAAGATAAAAATTTTCCACATAATATTTTATTTTAATATAAGCATTATATTTGTAATATTCATTTTATTTTTTTCTACCTGAAAAATGTATATTTCGTGTTGTAAGTATATAATTATTATAATATTATCCAAAATCTATAAATATATTATAATTCTCAAAAAATAAATATTTATTAAATCTATAATTCATATAAAATATACATAATATATAAATTTATTATATGCTATTATTCTATATATATATTGATATTTATATGTTCTAAATTATGATCTTTTTATTTAATTGATATTCCTCAAAATAGAATGAGTACTTCAACAGGTGCTTTGGTAAATATTTTACACTTACTAATATACTTTTTAATTTTTATTTTAATGCATGATACATCATTAAGTATCACAAATTATTTTAAAATAACAACTTAAATATTTATATATTGAATTCTTCTAATTCATCTTTAGGAAAATATTTTAAAAGAGTTACCCGAATATAAACAATATGATGATCTTTATAAAGATGGAAATAATGAGGTAAGCGTTGATTACTGTAGAGACACTGAAACAAAATGGAAAGATCAAAAAGTAAAAACTATTTGTAATAATATTATAGATTACTTAAAAAAATTTAATAAAAGTAAAAAAAAAGAAAATGTTAATTATGATGAATGTTCTTACTTCACTTACTGGATATATGATAAAATTATAAGTGAATTAGGTACTAAAGGGAATAAAACTTTTCACCCAGATGATAGAACAAAACTTAATCACGCTATCCTTTCTGCATATAAAAATATAGTAAAAAAAGATTGTTTATTTTACTTTGATGATAATTTTAATGTATGGAAAGAAGAAAAACATTTGTACTTTTATTTTAAAAGTTATGATCACATTAAAAATAAAAAAGGTTCTTCTGGTACAGAAAAAAAAAAGTATTGTGACTATCTTGAACAGATAAAAAATATATACGAACAACATATAACGAATTTCTGTAAATACTTTTTTCAGAAAGACAGCTACGTGAACATGTGTTCACAATATTTTAAATGTGAAGAAAAATATAACCCATATGATCTCTTATCCAAATTAAAATGTAAACATAATATATCGATTGATTATTGGAAAAAACTAATTCAAGAATTAATTATTGATAGGGACGTTATAATGTTAAGTCACCATTCATCTGAAAGAACACGTATAAACTTTTTAGATGATCCTTTTTACAAAGCAATAACATTTGGATTCGTTACAATAGGACTACTTTTCACATTATTCTTATTGTATAAAGTAAATAAATATTCCGTTATAAAATATAATTGCGCTACACACTTCTGTATAATAAATCTTCCTTAAAAAAATATAATTACAAAATAAAAATTTTATTTTTTTTATATTTTTGTTTTTATATTAGACTTATCACTACAGGAAAAATAAAAATAAAGAAAAATTTTTGGATCAAAATGAATTATTAGAGAGATTTTATTATGCAAAACACAAAAAGTTAAATTTAGAAGACAGAAATATTTATTTATCTTATTATTCTATATGAAATATTTAATTCTAATTGCACATGCATTATAAAATGTTTTATGACAGACAAATTAAGACACATTTAAATCTTATTCTGGAAGTAAATTAACTTACAAAAACAAAAAAAAATAATAACTGCATATATAAATGACAAAATAATAATTATTATTCATTTGAATATTATACCCTTATACGTATTTTTTATTATTATTTTTTTGGGAAGTTTTAGTGCCTTTATTAAATAAACAAAATACTTATAGTTTACATAATAGAAAAATATATTTTTATACAGAAGTATTAATTCATATTTTTATATGTTACAAAATATAAAATTATGAAAATTAATTATTCTTTTTTTTTTTTCCTATTGATTTAGTGATTATCGTTATATAATAAGAATATATAAATACTAAGGAGTAAATGTTATTATATGTTATATATATTTATTTTATATAAATATATATATTCATCCATTAATTTTTAAGTTATTATTTATTACGGAGAACTATAATGAATATATAATTCTTTAAAGTATAAGAATGAAAGATATGTAAAGGCCTGCTATATAAGAGAAAATTATTATAATGATATATTAATTATATATTATATAAATATATGCTTTTTTTCTAAAGTGGTAATAAATATATATTATATTAATTTGCAAACAGAATGATAAAAGTATTCATTTTGTATTTTATGGTATAAGGGATAGGTGCATATTCTTACAACATGTTATATAATATTTAAGTTGAAGTATATCAAAATTTTTTAACTAAAATTATTCACTTTTAATAAGTAAAAGTAGGCGAATAAATATAGAATATTTATTATTGTAATCCTTGGTGAACTTCTGTGATTACATGAATTAAATAACAAATAAATAAAAAATGTATATTATTAAAACACAAGTAGAAAATTGCATTGGAAATTATATAACAATTAAAGTAAATTTATAAAAACTGAAAGACTAAACAATAATAATATGAAATTAATGCCTCTAATAGTATGAAATTATTTATCCTAAATTAAATATGTTAGAGTTTTTCTTTATTACGTAATGTTTAAATTATCCACATAATTATTAAATAAAAAGAAGACTTATTTTATTAGTTCAACATAAGGTAATATTTTTACAAATAAGAAATAAAATAAGATAATGGACCTAAATAAATAAATAATAGTTTATTATTTAAATGGAGAAAAGTATTAAATTTATATTTGTTTTACGTTGAACATATATGCAACATAATAACATATATTATACTAAATACACTTTATTTTAAATAATTCAATTAATTGTTAATAGAATCATATATATACCTTTGGAATTATTTATATGTTGAGAAAAAACAAAATTGAAATAAAATATTTTTTTACCACAGACATAACGTCATTCATAGTATACAATAATGCATATTAATAATATAGACATTTACCATAAGTAAAAAGCAATAAATATAAACTATTATTTTTATTTTGAAGGAAAGAAGATATTGTAGTTCATAATATAATACTATTATATAAATAATATTATTAAATATAATATTAATATTAATATTGAGCAACATCTTGAAAATATAATAAGGGAATAATAAATTATAACATTCTACGTCTTATGTACTCTAAAGAGATTTATCATAATGTTTTTGTTCTAAAGGTATATTATTTATATTTTATTTTTTTATATTATTTATTTTTTAAATGCTTTTAATTAAGTTACTCTTTATGACTTGAATTATTTATTAAAATTAAATGAAAGAATCTCAATCATTAGTGAATTTGTGTTTATTGCATTTATTCTTTAAATATTGCAATTAAAAGTGATGTAATATATTACAATGTTTTTCACTTTAACAGAAAAAGTAGAATTACATGTAAATTTTTTTTTACGAATATTAGATTCATATAATGGTCATATAAAACACAAGTAATACATTTCCCTATGAGATGCATAAATATTTTTAAATATATGCCTAAATAAAGAAATATTAATTTTTGGAGGTACAGAATATCTACAATAAAAAATAGAGTATGATACTTTTATTAAATTTTTGTGTATTTATCTATAACTAATTATAATTTACAAAATTATTAAGCTTAAACTCTATATAAACAAAGGATAGTCATATGAAACATTCAAATTATATGAACATTGACTTAATCAAAATTTATAATATTTCGTATTAAATTATAATTATTAAAAATAACTATTCTATATAACATAAGATATTGTAATATGCTATAAAAAGAACACCAACTATTGAATTACGTAATTCAATTTTTTTTATATACGAAAGTACATTAAAATTATCCATGGTTATGAATGTATTGATATATATCTTCCTTTTAAACGAATAAAAATATTATATTCTTTTAAAACAGTAATATTTTAATATATTATTAAAATAAAATTGTTAAAAATATACAGAAAACGAAATATAACAATCAATGTACATCTGATGATAAACATATATTATTATTTTAAAATAAAAAACTAGTTCCACAATGATTTTACTATGGAAAACTCATATTTTATATTATTTATTTATCTGGTAGTGTATATTTATGAAAGAAAATGAGCACATTTAGAATATGTGTCTCTATTTGCATACATATTATGATTTTACTAGTAAAAATTCATTATTATAAAATATTATTAAAAGTATATATTTAATTTACATGTAATGTTATAGTATATATAAAGTGCACTAAAAATTAAAATGACAAACAACTTAAATGATAAATGTTTAATGTCCACAAAAAAATATAATTGTATGTACTGAAACGATAAATAAATTTTTTTTATTAGAAACTATTTGAAAAATACAAGGACGCACTTATTATACATAATATATCCAATAAGTAATAAGAGGACTATTATAAAGTATCAAAAAGAGGTAACTTATATATTACGTGGGAATATTAATATAGAGTAAAAAAGAGATAATATGATATTGTGCTAAAATTTAAAATAAACCATATAAGAACTATCATAATTGTTGTAACGAAAATAATATATATATTTTAAAAAAATAAAAATATAATATTGTTAATTTTTACTTATTTTCTTTTTTTAATTTAAAAATAGAATTTAAATTAAGTTATATTTTAATATTTTAATTATTTACTAAGAAGAATAATATTTTTTAAAGAGAACAATAATATAAAGTTAAATATTAGATGATTCAAATAATTTACTGTGCATACATTATGTAATTATCATTATAAGGATTACAATATATAGCGAACACAAACATATGAAAATAGCAACTTTTTAATGATCAAATTATTTTTGATAAAATACTATTTATTCAATATCACATTATAAGGTATGCCTCTGAGATATGCTCCTAATATTATGAAAAGTATATGAATAAATGAAAAAATAACATATTTCCCCTAAAATTATCAAGATAAAAATTACTAAATTAAATATATTAATAAATTATATCTGTATTCCTTCCTATTTATTATACATATATAAATAATGTATGTTAATTATATTAGAAAATATATATCACTTAAAATATTGTAAAATTAATGCATCTTCATATTTCATTTCCATCTGAATTTTAACTGTGATATCTTTTTATTTTTATTATTTTTACTAAATATATATATTTAATTAAAAGTAATCCAGAATAAATGATTGGAGTTTTAATTTGCATCATTTAAAAATAATGACATAATTTGAACTTGAATATTATAATTTTCCAAAAAGTATTATTCAAAAATAAAAAACTATAATTTATTTACCTTTTAAATGTATGTTTTTTTACATATTTGTTAGTTCATTATAATTTTAACTCTATAACTATATTAAAAACTTTTAAAAAATGAAAGTTCTATGATTAATGTATTATAAAATGTTATACAAAATAGTACTCTCACCGTTAATCATAACTGCTACTTTATTTGTTTAATTATATAAAAAATATTTTACAATAACAACTTTTTCCAAAATGTAATGTTTATAAATTTATAATTATTAACAGGAAAACTTCTTTTAAATTATTATTTTCTATTTTCATATATAACAGTGCATAACCTATATTCTATATAATTCCTACTCCATAAAATTAATATTTAATAATATTCTTAAATCATATAATTTTTTTTCTATTAATTCAAAAAGAAACTGATAAAAAATTATCTAATTAGTTTAATTTATTAATTAATTAATTTGCATATTTGGAATATTTATCAATGAATTTAAACTTTATTATTTTATTAATAGCTAGTTTTTTATAAGATTAAGATGTAAATTTTATAATATATATTTAAAAATATTTTTATTTGCCATTGCTGTAAAAAAAAATATAGTTATATAAATTTTAAGTTTTTAAAAAAATATTATAAAAAAAAAATAATAATTAATTATAATGTCTGTTATAATTAAAAAAATATTATATTGTTAATAATTTATACTTTATTGTAGAGAACACAATAATAATAATCTATATCATGGAACAAAAAATTAATTCAATTTTTTTTTTCAAATTTTTTTCATTTTTCCTTTTAATTTGGAGACTCTACTTTAACAATAATATTGTATGATAATATAATTTAAGCATATTTTCGTTATCCATATTTTTTGCGTTTCATTTTTAATAATACATTTTTATAACGTTAAATTATTTATTTTTTAAATAAAAATTATTTACTTGGTTTTTTTAGAGTACACACAGCAAATTATTGAAAGTAAAGTACAACATCAATATAAATTTAAGTACAAGAACTTATAGATCATTAACAAAATATAAGCAGGACAAGCATACAAATATTTTAGCATTAAAAGAGATACATTGCAATGGAGTAAACCAAAAAAATGATATATATAATAATGAAAAAAGAGATAATGTAAAATATATACAATTAACTGGAAGTTCCTTAAACGAAATGGAATGCCATAAACAAACTAAGAAAAACAAATCTTATATATTTGAAACAAAAAAATGTTCTCGTTCAGAAAAAAAAATATTTAAAGAACTTGATTATATAAACTTTCTTAAAAACAACAAAACTATTAGTAATAAGCTTTACAACAAAATAATACGTAAAAAATACGGACTAAAAATTACTTCACCTTTAATATTTTTATTGTTGTTCTTAGTAGTATTCATATTAGATTTATTTGTTGGTTATGGCTTTATAAAAGGATTGTTCAAAGTATTTACCGCTTTGAAATTATGGGGTGGACTAAAACCCTTTTATTCATTTTTAATGAAATCCCCTTTTAAATCGCTGTGTTTACCCGTGAATATAACAAAGTGTACAAACGCAGGTAAAAAATATTTTCCCGTTTTAGATGTCTTTTTTGTTTTTCTAATATATATTTTACCTTTCCTTATATTAGGTGCCTTAACTGTATTAAGGCTTATTTATTATCATAAGAAGGTTAAAAAATATGATAAAATTAAGTTCAGAAAAGGGTAATATGAATAATAAAGAATATGTTTCTTTTATGATGAAATATGCTTTATAACATATTATCTATAATATCTTTAGCAATATACTTAAAAAACAGATTCATAATTGCGTGAATTTTAAAGTATATATACATACACTTGGAATTTCTAAAATATAACTCTAAAAAAAATGATACTAGTTTTTTTGTGAATTTAAATTTTTTAGTGTTTTTCACCTTGTATTTTAATCTGATGTTTCAACATAATTAGTTATTTAGTTTTAATGTTTATATTGGTGTATATAAATATATTTATATGAAAAATATATTTGTGTATGTTAATATTAATGTATAATAGTAAAATACATATAATTTTATTCAAGTCTTGTGTTAATTTATTTTTGATATGTACGATATGCTTCTCCCTATTTTTTACTATAGCTTCTGTTCAAAACTATTATTTGTTCAGTTTACTAAATAAATTTGTTATTATTTTTACAGTAAAAATATATGTCTTTTTTGAATAAAATAAAATAAAGTGAATGTATTTGGTTCCTTATATATATTTTTTTTTCTTTTAAAAAAGTTTTATATTTTTTCTATAAATAAGTTTTATAAGAAATATGTTAAAATATATATTTATCGTAAAAAACCTTATATGTTTGCTTTTTTTATTTTGCAAATCATAAATATAAAGTTATAAATATATTATACAAAATATTCCTATCAAATAAATACTATTTTTTTTTTGTTTATTGATTTCTTATTTTTAAAACGTCACAAATATATGAAAAGAAATAAAGTTTAATTTTTCATTATTTTGTTTAATTATGAAGTTAATTAAATTTTATAGAATTATTAAGATATATATTATATAGAAAATTTATAAATAAATATTCTATTAAATTATTATTTTTAATTATTAGTGTATTAATTAAATGATTTAAATATATTCATATATTAATAGGCAATTTTTTGAATTTTTTTTTCTTTTATTTTCTTTATTTTTTCATAATGATAGATAACAAAAAAATACTTTATATATATTTTAAAATTTTTATTAGGAGTCATAAATGTCAATACACTTTTTTCTGAAATAATATAAACATACGTTGGTAAAAAATTTATATATATGAACAATTTTTTACTCTTAACTATAAATATATTATATAAAGTGTTAATATTATTTTAAATATATATAAATATAATAAGTATTTATTTTTTTATAGATATTTTTTAAATTCATAACATTGATTTTATTAGTTATATATGTTTTAATGAGGTATACTTAAAAATCAGTTATTTCATTTCATACAATGTTTAATTAAATATGTATTAAAAATAAGTTTCCCCTTTCAACCTTTTTTAGCGTAATATCTTTTTATTAAAATTATATTTTTTATAGGTATTAATAAAAATAATAATATAATGTTAATGTATTTTTTAGTTTTTATAATTTCATACACTTTAAAATGCACTGTTTAATCAATTAAATGACACATGCATATATTTTTTGCACAAAAATATATAGTCCTCAGAAAAAATGAGACTAGCTTACATGGAAAATGCTTCCTTGGTATGGTCATAACACTAATATTAAAAAATTAATAAAAATTATATATATATTAATATTAAGAATTATACATTTTTTTAAATATTTTTTTCTATGAATAAAATACATATGCGGAAATACTTTAAGATAATATGTTTATTTTATTTTTTTAGTTTATTAATTTTTCTTTATTAATAATAGATATTTATATGAAAAAATATTAATGATTTTCTATTTTTTTCGATCACAAATAATAATTTTTATCACATGATAAATTCTTAATAATTAGCCTAAATATTATAATCCACATAGAAAAAAATAAGTCATAATTTCATTATTATAAAAAATTTTTACATTATATAAAAACATTAACTTTTTATGATTTTTCCTAAAAATATGTTTTTAAAAATATAAAATTATATAAAATAGTACAATATGAATTCCTTATAAATGTTTCCAACAGAATAATTATTAAATCTTCCGTTTTCATAATTTTTTGTTATCGTCCTTTTATATAAATTATGTTTGTTTAATCCATGTTATTTTTGTTCATAATGTTATAAGGACGTAATTATTTTTGAAATTATTTAATTGCACACTAATATCTTATTTCAAACTTATTTTTACTTTCTCTTTTTTTTTTTTCTTTTTAGATATATTAATATTTCTCTAAATAAATATTTATTTATATTTATAAAAGTAAAAAAATAAATTGAATTTATGAATTTTTAAACTATTCATTAAAAAATTAAAAAAAAAAATTATATTTGGATTTATATACAAATTATAATACTGCAAAATAATCACACATATACTGCTCATTATTATAGTACTTCTAAAAATATATATGTAAATTCATAGATTTCTTAATTACCTTAAACTTTATCATATTAATACATAAAATTTTATAAAGTAACTCGTATCTTTTTTTATTTAGATATATAGTACTAGTGTATATTTCATATAATAAAAAGTGTATCACATTGTGATATTTATTTTGTTATTTTACTTATTTTTATAACTAATATTGTTTAGCTATAATACAAGTATATAAAAAAAATATATATAAAACATTAGAGTTATTTTATGATAACAAAACAACATAAACGTTTGTAACTTTTGAATATAAATATTAATATACATTTTTAACATGTAGTACATTCTTTTAAATATACAAAAAATTTTCATTGATGATTATATAATTTTTAATTTTATTTTTAATTATGTACATTATATTATTTTTTTTTCTTTTTTAAAAAGATTATCAAACAAAAAAATTCATAATTTTACTATTAAAAAATAAGATTTAATGCATTTAATATTTATTATTTATTTTTATTTAAAATATTGTCATTAAGTATTCAATTTTATAACATTCTAATATAAAAATTAAATAAACCAATTTTAATGTTATTATGAATTTGTAAAAATTAGTATGATTCATATTTACATAAATTCAATTTATTAAACTTAAATAGAATAGATATATCAATAATAAAAATATAAAAAGATTCTTCTGTAATTTGCAAGATTTAAAAGATAGTTAACAACCTCATAAATCTAACATTTAATAGTATTAAAGCACAATAATGGAAGGAAATTTTAAGTATCACATTTTTATTAAAATACTTGCATTTATCTTTTTAATTTTAATAAGCCATTATAACAATAATTTGGAATTATAATAATATATCTTTTCTTTATTTATCTATTATTTTTTATTTATAAATGTAATAATTTCTTACTGTAGAAATGTACATCCTTAAAAATAATAAATATTTACTTTTTTTACTGTTTATAGAATAACTGTTATAGATCGTTAGATAATAATTATAATATAGATGATCATTTAGAATTAAAATCTAATATAGTACTAGAAGAAGATTCAGTGGATGTAAATTCAACGGATAATATATCAGGGAACAAATTAAATAATGAATTACTACATTAGGAAAAAGATATATTTATAAATAAAAAAGACTCTGTAGCAGAAAGAGAAGAATTAAAAGAAAGTATATTAAACACGGAAAAATGGGATAACATAGATAAGAAAAAAAAGTCTTCTATAGTTAATAAAATAGGTATATATTTAGGACAGAGAATATTCAACCTGTTAAATTCCTTATATAAAATTAAGAATAACACGAAAATTAATAAAAGAACTACTAATGGAATGAAAAATGGGAAGTTATCTTTAGTTTTTACGTTCTCCATTTTAGTTTCTTTGATAATAATAACAGCTTTTATAACAATTATATATTTTATAACTTCGGGAAATTATATATTATTTCAACTTTCAGTTGCATTATTATTAGTTTTATCAATTTTGACTGGATTCGTTATAACAAGTATTCTTTATATTTCAGTGAAAATTGGAAAACATAAAAAAATGAAGGAAATTAATCTTAAAAATTCTAATAATGATTTAAGTTCTTTCATAAAAAAAACTTTTTATGGCCATATGTCACTTATTTAGTTCAATTAAGAATATTATATATATAAGATTTGATCAATGCATTATTTAATTTTTGTAGTACTATATATTCATAACTATTTTCATATGAAATATAAAAAATAAAATATTTTAATCTTAACACTTGGTAAATTTGATTCTTTTACTTTTTAAAATTCTATTTTAAAAAATTGTTTGAATGTAATTTGACAATTTAGAATAATTTACGTATGTTTATTTAAGTATAATATGCATTTAAAATATATTTATTTTCTATAAAATGCACATAAGAAAGTTCAGATAGGTATGGTTTGTTAAATTAGTAAGAATTTTCTTCTTATTATGTTTAAAAGTTTAAATTATTCTGTTTTAATTTCTTAATGACTTTTTAGACCAAAATGACTATTTCGCGACATAATTAAAATAAAATATGTTTTGTGTTTTAAATTAATACTGAATGTCTTTTTCTGTATATAAATTTATTGAATATGCATTTTTATTTTCTATAGTAAAAAGTAAATATAATTAATATTTATAACATATTTTATTATAGTAAGCGTATTACAATGCATATTTATTACAACCTCCTATTTAATATATGATTAAATTTTTACACGTTTTATAAATAAAAATATAAATATGTAATAAAATAGCACTATTTTTAAGAGTGAATTTTATATAGTTCCTTATTAATTTTGAGTTTTATAAATTTTTGTAGGTAAACATATTATAAGAACTTATAATGTTTTACAAATGTTTTTAATTTAATTTATATGAATTAACTAAATAATTATTATAAAAATATGCTTCGAACATATATTCTACTTTTCTTTTTACCTTTTATTAATTTCAACTATTTATTATACTAATGAACTACGGTTAGTAGGTTTTTAAATGTCAGTATATACATATACTCATTTTTATTCTCCCAGAATGAATTATATATATCCAAAGGTTTAATTACGAATAAATTGAACAAAAATAGATATATTTTTTTTTTTGATAATCTTATAATTATTTTCATGATTATCCGATAATGTATATTTCTCTCTATATGTTCTAAAAGTATGATGAATAATGTATTAAAGTTGTTCAAAATTAAGCAAAATTAATATTAGGAACTACCAATATTTTTACACTAATTGTGCTCCTTTAAACATATACAAAAGTAATAAATATAAATCAATATTAATTTTGCTTTATTCAAAAATGTATAATTTACTCTTTATTAATTTGATTTTTTATAATTAGAGTTAATTAAACTAGTAATTCAATTTTTTTTTGTTAATTTAACTGCATACTTTTTTTATAAACATTCATATAAAGATTCATGGGCTACAAAAAGTGAAACTGTCAAATGGAACATTATAAGTTGAAAAATATATAATAAAAAGGATACAAATTTAAACTAAATAAGGTTATCTTTTTTATTTTTTATTTAATAATAAACATTACAAAATTTTGTTAAAATAATGTTATTTACATAATATATATATATATATTATATTGCAAAATATAATAAATAAAAAATACTTTATGCACAAGAACAAATTAAAATTTTCATAACATATTTTTATCCAGGAATAATATGGATATATAAGTTTCCTGTATGTATTCATTATAAATAAGACAAAATTAATATTATAGTTGAAAATATAATGTAACCTTTTACTATCTGTAAGTTTTACCTCTTATCTTTCATTTATTGATATAGTTTAAATTATAAAGTTAAATACTTATATACAAATATATATTTTTTTTAATTTAATTTGAACTATCTATATTTATAAAAATACTTTAAATATATTTAGAACAATTTTAAAAATTAAGTATGTAGCATATTTATATCTGGTAACAAGGTGGTATCACATATTCAATTGGGCATTGTATATTTTTGTAATAAATCTATGCTTAAATAAACAAGAGTACTAAAAAAATGGAAATTTAAAGTTAATTTTAAATTAATTTGTAGCATCATTAAGTAATAATATTTATTTCAACTTAGATAAAAATTTCAAAACTAAAACTCCTTAAATAAAGTAATTTTTTTTTTCTTTTAGTATACTTCAAGAATAACAGATGGAATTAGTATGCATACAATATACTGGTCATATTCAAATATTTTTATTTATAATCATAATAAAATAATTAAAATGATATTATATATTATTATAAGTATGCAATATAATGGCATCTATGATCTCATATGCTAAAAAAATACATTTTTTTTTATTATATGAGGAAACA
Source organism: Plasmodium malariae (assembly GCF_900090045.1). Classification (NCBI taxonomy): domain Eukaryota; phylum Apicomplexa; class Aconoidasida; order Haemosporida; family Plasmodiidae; genus Plasmodium; species Plasmodium malariae. The sequence goes on along the minus strand of NC_041775.1, from coordinate 1,204,683 downwards.
TGGAAAATAATTAACATACATAGTGCAATTAATATTTATTAGCTTTGGTTTAATAAAATAATCAAAAACAATATATAATAATTTAAAGCCTTCTCCTATTTAAGATAATGTTGCATTTTATATTTTTATAAATATATGGTGATAGATAAACTAAAAAACAAAAAAATTTGATTTATGATATTCATTAAAAATTTAATAAATAAATAAATAAACAAAACATAGGGAAACATATAAATTAAAAGGTTTTCTTTTTAAAGTGAAGAAAAATATAATTCACATAAGTAAATAAAATGAAATAATAATTTATTATAATCATATAGCTCATAAAAAGATAAATATTGTTTTAATTAACATTGTATTATATAATTTTATAATTTTATTTAATTATACAATCAAAAATATTATTTCATTTTTTTATAATTATGAATGTTTATTTTATTATCATTTACTGGTATTATTTTATTTGTACGCTTAACACGTAATTGAAAAATTACTGGTCGTAATTCTTATTAATTCAAAAATTGACGTAAGGACATATGTATAGCTATTAATTATGCTTTTATTTATCTTTTACTTTATTTAACAAATATGCATTAAAGATTAATGGTACATAAATTAAATTATGAATGTATATATTTCATTTTATTATTGAAATTATAATTTATAGCTCCTTATATATATTCTATCTTCAGTGAAATACGATTACTGTCATATAACACAAAAATATGGTTATTTATTTGTATTTTCCATATATTTAGGAAAATGCTTTAAAGGATTTAAATTTATATAAAAAATATACATAATAATATAAAGTGATCAATGTAAATGAGTTTGGTTAATAATGTCGCGAATATGCTGTATTCGCAATAGATAGCCACTTAAATAATATCCGTAAAAAAATTTGAAGAAATATTAAAAGTATATTTGATATGAAGAATAAAAAAGGTAAAAATACTTGTTTCCCCTCCAAATACTGTTTATATTATGAAATATCGAAACTTGCTAAAAATACAAATCACAAAAAATTTATATCAGGAATTGATAGTAAATTTAAAATAGGAACAAAAACTATTTGTATTTTATCATGTCACTACACTCGTTCCCACAATATCAAAAATAACTATATGAGTTTCTGATTGAATGTAAAACATTTGTATGATTATTATGAAAGTTATACATGTAAATATAAAATTTTTTCACTTTTTTGCACCAATCTTACAGAATAGGTATAAAGAATATCAAAAACAAAATTAGAATAGTATAGAAAACGTATAAATACTATAAGAAATATTGCCTTTTAGACGCTTCTACCTATCAAATAAGTTTTTTGTAATGTGGAGAAATGTAAAATCTAAATAAACTTTTATAATTATCAGCGTATTAAATTAAAAGAACGAATTCTGTAGTAGCATAGAAAATCAATCTAATATAAGATCCTCTGAAAATTGAGCGATTTCTAACTATTCGAAAACGTATGAGGACACTTAAGCTTTTTATGTTTAATTATGTATCTCACGAGCAATACGAATTATGTCATTTATCTCCAATATTTAAGGAAGCTTCTAACAAATTAAATATAAGAGCTAGCAAGTAAAAAATGGAGAATAATTAAACATATGAATTGGCATTTGGAATTTTAGGAAAAGTAAAAAACATACATATAAAACTTCAAGTATGTTATAAATAATCTGTTATATCAATGTAGAAAACTCTTAATATATCAGGATTGTATATCCTAGTCAAACTTTCTACTAATAATCCTTTTAAAAAGGTAAATCAACTCAGAATCCTAGTCACTACAACATAGAAGATATATGCTATGGAACAATAAGAAAAAAGCTATTATATCACTTTTGAGTATCAACAAATGGAAGTAGAAACAATCATGTAACCAAAAATTCTAGAAGTTTAATAACCACTGATTACATATTTTATCTTATTAAATACAATTCTTCAAGTTAATAAATAAACCCAGACGTTATAAGAAAAACCTTTCCGTTAAAAATTCACATGATAGTTTCTTTATCCTTTGATATGTATTTAGTGTTTTTCCTTTTTAATAAAGTGGATGCAAAATTCATATTAATACGTAAATTCTTAGTGTTATTATCCATAATTTATTCTTTTGAATAAATAATAAATACAAAATAAATATATTATGCACTTTTATTTTCCTTATTCATATTAGATTACTACAATGGAATTTTGATAAAGAATGGTATTATTAAGGAATAAGAAATCTAAGTGAAAGAATCATAACATAAATAGGAATTAATTATCAAAAAATACGCTGCATAATTGCCATATAAATCCTAAAAGGATTTAAGTTGTAAAATTGAATAATTAATAAATGTTATATATACAAAGAGAGAAACAAAAAATCATGAAATTATATGAACGGGGAAATAGTATAATTTGTATGAGAATATATGAAAATATTAGAAAATTTTGATTAACAAAAATATAGCAACAATAAATATACTGAAAAGATATGAAGAAAACGTTATGTATTGAAATAGCGCAGGATTCCTATAAATTTTATAAGTTTAAAAATAAAATTGTAATAATAAACAAAAATTTCTCAACATTTGCACATTAACATAGTTATGAATAATTTAAACTAATGCAAAAAATGTGATGTATGTTATAATTTGTAAAATCCAAAATATACAGAAAATTTGAACTTATCAAAAGATACATTTATAGGAAATAATAATCGTAAACCATTTTATAACTAAAATAGCTTAGATATCTGTACAAAATGTAATTAGAAAAATTAAGATACATATTTGCGTAGTTTACCAAATTTAATTAAACATATAATGTAGTGTTACATTTTATAAATAAAATTCCATTAAATTAAAAATATAAATATTAGCAGTAAATTTAGACTAAACAAAATATATTAATTATAACAATATATAAAAAAAAAAAATATAATTCCATTGCTTCATATCATGTTGTAATATATATATTTTGATAAATAGTTTATGACACATGAGCTAAATATACTAATTTATATAGTGAATTATATATAACTACCTATGTTAGATGAACCATGTTCCATATCATTTTAGTTATAATTAAAAATAATAAAATATTCCCAATCATAGATATATTATCATATGTGTATCGGTGAGTATCGTTATAAAAATCTCATAATTAAAACTTTCAACAACTACGAAAAATAATACTTCTATTATACTTTATAATTTTCTACTTTTATACAAACAAGAGATCATTTATTTATCAAAAGTAGTGAAATATAATCTTATTAATGAATTAAATATAAAAGTTTAATGCTATAATATTATGTTACTAGGTATATCCAAGGAATGTATACTATGCTTAATACGATTACAAACAAATTGTATGAATACATTCTGAAAATATACAAAAAATTTTTATTATATTAAACATTAAATGTATTGTGCAAACTTCATTTAATATATATTAGTTCAAAAAATTTAAATTATGTAACATTTTATACCATTATATATTTACTATTTAAAAACATATTAATATAAAAAATAGAAATGAAAACTATACCATAAATATTTATGATAGTGCTGCGTGAACAATTCGGTGTCTTTTCAAAAATTAACTGCTGCTCACAATATGCAGAATTAAAATTTTTTTGATAATATTTATTGAGAATCTTATTAAAATTACACAATTTTAAATTAAATATGTTTTTAAAAGGTTTATAATTTTTTTTTCTATATATAATATTTTGTGTCATTTATATTTTGTTTAGATTATAAAAAAATAAAATCGTATAAAAAATGGAAAAAATTTGATAAAAATGAAAACAATTTATCACAAAATGTTTACATGATACTCATCTTTTTATCCACAAAACACATTACATATTAAAGAGATAAATTTTATATAAAACATACGAAGACTGAGACATAATATAATAATTTCATTAATTCGATCAATCTCATAGAAATGGTAGGTAAAATGTTGATGTAAGTTGTTCAGGAATTGTAAATAAATTAAAATATTGAAAATTTATTTTTCCAGAAATGTATTATTAAAGACTCCAATTTTGAAGCCTTATTATATGAGACAAATAGTAGGATTTATATATTAATTTATGCATTTTTCATGTAATAACATAGCCTATATATGATTGACTATATATAAATAAATATTCATAGAATATTATATATTTCATTATTTATATAATTTTTTTTGTGTATGCCTGTTTATTTATTTTTTATTTTTTTCTGAGTTATTTTTCCTCCTTTTGTTTTGTTTGATTTTATTATTTTAGGTGATTAGTAGTATTTTGAAAGCACTGTTGTAATTTGTTAGCACAATGATAAGCTTCATATTGATATTTAATAATTTTTTATTATTTTAATGTACCTTAAAACATAAAAGCTTTTAAGCTAAAAACATTTTAATTCATTATGTAATATACATCTAGTATGATGTTTATTTAATTATCTTTTGGGTATCTTCATCTCAACATGCTCACTTTTCATGTTAAGTTTAACAAAAGTACGAAATTTCCAGTGAACTACAATTATTATGATTATATAAAATAAAAATAAATAATTACAACTACCTATTGCTCTAAAAAATGTAATGCTGTTATAACACAAAAAAAGAAATAAATAAATAAAAAAAGTAAACATTTTAAATTAATATTAAAATTTATACTACCCAAAGTTAAATTATATATAAGAAATCCATTAAATTTTATATAAACTTATTTTATATTAAAAATAGTACTAATAATGTGGCTGAATTAAAAATATTATCCTACTATGAATAAGAAAATGTTTGCGCAAGGTTTTTCGCCAATGTAATGTAAGAAATATGTACAACATTAGATTTAGTCATTGTATATTTCTTGCTCTATTTATATTTAAAACCCTTTAATAACTAAAATTCTGCATGTACAACGACAAATATTTGTAATTTAGCAATTTTTTAAAATTAATATATATATATTTAAAATATATTTAATTGGAAAGAAAAAAAAGGTCCTTCACGTTAAAAAATATAAACATCTATATATATATATTTATATAGATAGATATATATTGAATAACCATCAAAAAAATTCACATCGTTATTCTAAATATAAGGAACCGACTAAATTAACTATAATTTTATTATATTTTCATGATTTTATAAATACCCTTATTTTTTATTTTTTTAGCATGAAGTAAATAACTTAATACTATGAACAATAACAATAAATTATTTTTTAAAAAAATAGTATAAAAATTAAAAATATTCTTTAGAGATATTAATATTACATTATAGAAATGTATAGTTAAATAATAGCCTACCGAAAAATATATAAGAATTATAAGCAGTACGTTAATTCAAATTATTAATTAGTGTATCTAGACAATATTTCAGCGAAATAAAAAAAATATACACATATTATTTTATTTAATAACAGGTATATATATGAAAACATAACTAAGTAATGAGATTGCACAAAATATTGAAAATTATAGTAATATTTAATAACATTACTGTATACATAAATATGTATATATTTATTCTAGAATAAATTTTCATAACAAATAAGAAAATTACATTTATATATGTGCAAGGATAATACATTCCTTAGTTTGCATATCTAAGTTATGCTGCCTCCTATATCTATTTATGACACCTAAAATTAAAAATTAAAATATATTTAAGTTTTTTAAAAATACAATTATTGTTCTTAAATTAATTATAAAAAACAATTATAAACATATAAAAAATCTTTAATATGTATGATTAAATATTTATACATGTACATTATTCTTATTATCTATATATTCTGATAAAAAAAAATGGAATAGTCATGCCCATATAATATATTACATAATATTTTACTATAATGCAATATTATTGGAACTAAATATTATAAAGATGCAAAATATTCGTGTAATGGAATTTCATATTCTTAATTTTCTAATAAATTATATTTAAGGATATCGACAATATTAACTTTTTTTTTTTTTTTAAGTTATCTTAATTAATTGTATTATATAATATAAATTTTTGGAATAAATCAAAAATATACTAAAAATGTTTTTTATAAATAAATATTTTTATTATGTATAAATTTATAGAAAATTAAATGTAACTTTTCTTTAATTTTTCATTATTTTTAGAATAGGTATATAAAATAATCAAATTAACTACTGAAAAATAAAGCAGTACATTATTGTTCATTCATTATGTATTTCAAGCTAATATATTTATTAGTTTTTTTTTCTCTTTTACTTTAATATTTTATATACACATTTTACAATTTTCTTAAATTAACTATGAAAATATATTTCATTATATATTTAATATATTTCGAATAATTATAGATTTTTCATATTTTACAAAAGCTATTTATACTAACTATATGTTATTAATAATAATGATTATGAATTAACCTTATACAATTGAACAAGAAATAAAAAATTGTACAAATTACATAATGTATCATATAGTAATTTCAAAATATCTTCTTATGTTTAAAAATTATTTAAAAAAAATTTTTTCCCATGAATTCATGTCAGTGCACCATAAAGGATAATATTTAAAATATAAATTATTCATATTTTCCATATATATATATATATATAAGATATTTCTACATAAATTTGTTTCATGCAATTTAATATAGTATTTCATATTTTATCAATAAAATTGATGAACTAGTAAATCTTTCTTAAGTTAAGTTTCATCCACATTAGAGGATTACTATAATAGACCCACGTTAAGAATTCCCTAATTACAAGTGAAAGCAAATTTTTTGACATTAAAACGTTCTCTTTAAAATGTTAATAAATCATATATATATCCATAAATATAAATATATTTTAACTAGATAACAACAAATTTATCTTTATTAAACTTTACAAAAAGTGATTCTCCATACTAATCAATTCTATAGTTTTTAAAAAATAAAAAATTTTCATGAACTTGTACATATATACAATATACATGAATAAAAAGCGTAAATAAAAATAGTAGAAAGTGATTTAATATAAATATAATAAATATATGAGAACAGAAGTTATATTTATTATTATAGATATATTACATAGAAAAGATATTTAATAAAACTGGAATATGTTTAAATAGGTTCAATAAATATAATTAAATTATGATTTATGAATGGAAGATGATAAAATTTTCATAGTATTTAAATATTATTTTGTATAAATAATTTACACAATTTTAACTAAGAGCTTTTTGTTACACATTGTTAGGATTCGATTTTATTAGTTATTCAGGATCCTTATATTCTTGTCTATATTCATCTGAGTGAAGTTGTTTATCTATTATGTTACATGCATTTTCTTCCAATATAATGTAAAAAAGATAATAATTGTTTGTTAAAGAATCATTGTGTCTATTAATTATATATTTATAATCCTTTATAGTATTTTTACCATAAAAAAAGTTATTTTTTAATATTTTTTATGAATTTCTTTTTTTAAACATATTTTAACCAAAATAATTTTAAAGAAAATTTGTACTTATACAAATTTTTAATTTTAATATTATTTTATATATTACTAAAATATTTAACTTAATATTGAGGATCTTAATATCAACACTATATTATAAAAGTGCGTTTTATGTTATCTAAAAATATGACACTTTAAATTATCTTATATAATATAAAAATAAAATTAAACTTATATAATAAAAATGTATATATTTAACAGTTAACAGACTAGTAGGCTTTTTTTACTAAAATATATAAATGTTCTAACATTGTATATAATGCAGTGTATTAACTGTATTCTATTAAATATTTATAATTATGTATATACTTTGTTCTTTTATTTGTAGAGCTTATGGCAAATTATTTTTAAAAAAATTTTCATACTTAGGAGTTTAAGTATCATCCAATTATTCTTCATTTTTATAGCTATAAGGAAGAAATTTAATTTTATATTTTTTCAAAAGAAAACTTATATATATATTACTTCATGTAATCTTATTACTTTTTTTAATTTTCATAAACAAATTAATGAAAATTCCTAATAATATGTTATAAAATATTTATAAATAACTTTTTATAAATAAATTATTTACATGTTATGCAGATACAATTATTATTAAATAATTACTATATGCTTTTTCATGTTTTCAGAGTACCATATATTTTTATATGATTTTAATTAATAACATTTTTACATATAAAATTTACTAATATATTTTTATTTAATACATTTTTTCCATTTTACAATTAAATATATATTATAATTATCATTAATTAACGGTAAAAAAGTTTTTAACTTTAAGGTAACAGAAAACAATAATCAGAAATTATAACATACCTTCTATTGAATGTTATAAAGAAAACTATATTACTAAAAATTCTAATATCATAAAAGATTTATAATTTGTAAACAAATTCACCACGATATTACAATCAAATAAATTATTTTTTATGAAAATTTTATCATTTTTACTATTACTATAGATATATCGAAATTTCTTTGAGGTAAAATAATTACTATATTTAATAATTTCTATAAACATTTTTCAATTTTATATTTTTATTTTAACCTTAATATATTGCTTTTATGATAATGATATTATTTTTCTAAATATTAAATATTTACCCTAATTTTTAGTCAACTACATCTGACAAAACCTAGAATAAAGAGTTCAATTTAAGTGGTACATTAGATGTAAGGGGAAGCAGATTATTAAATGATGAACCAGATTTAGATTCTCAACAGATTTACTTATCCTTAAAATAAAAATATACGAATATGGAAAATGAAGATGATAATTTTTGTGACCATAAATTACGTACATTGTTACCAAGAAATTACACAATAGATCAGTGTAATAAAAACAATGATGATGAAAAATCTCAAAATTCATTAAATTCAATTAATTATCCATATAATTTATAAAGTTCCCATGATTCTATAGCATCTGAAGATTATCTTAAGACAATATCTGGAGAATTAGAAGAAAAACCATTTCAAGAGGGAAAATATGGATCATTAAAAAAAAATAAATCATTGTCAACTTAACTTTTAAATAAATTAGAAGAATATTATGAAAGAGAAGAAAAAAAAATATTCAATGTAAAATGTAAAATAAAGTATAAAGCATATCTAACAAAAAAGTTAAGTACTTAATAATTACAATATTAACAAATACTAACATCGAATATAGGTTTAATTCATTTCTATCAATTATAAATGAAGCAAATTTAATTTTATCTAATTTAATATATATAATTTATTATTTCCCTCTCATTTTTAAAAATAAATCTAGAAATAAAAAAGATTCTGCACTCCATCAAGATTAACTTAAATAAGGATTTTGAGAAATCTTCAAATTCAATACATGTTTTTAAATGTAGATGAAATTTTATGTATTTAATGCTGTATAAAAATTATCATTAATTATCTGATATATTAATTATATTCTTTTCAACTTCTATCTAAAAAACACTTTTTCTGTGTCATTTCTATATTCCGCTAGTGTGAATAGATTATTTATATGTTTTGTGTTTATTTATATGGTTAATTTTTCTTTACTGTTATAGGGAAATTTTAATTTTAAAATAATTCATTTATTATTATTATTTTTTTTATTTATTTATACGAGAAAATAACTTATATAACTTTGTTTCAGTTACTTTCCTTAAGTTATATTTTTACTATTTGTTTTATAGTGTTTATAAACTTACTGTATTTATTTATATTTCTTAATTTGTATTTAAATATATATGTAAATTTTTAATGATATATAATTATTAATTCTTTATAATTATCCTCTTTATGAGAATCCGTTTAACGCATTTGTATACATCTGCTTTACATGTTTAAATGTGATAGTTCTGTTGAGAAAAACAACTTACTAGGCACCAATATATCTTAATTAATTTTAAGTATTAATTTTTTAATAATTTTTATTTTATAGAAATATTATTTATGCGCTAATTTAATTTTTTTAGATGTTTTATTCTAATTTTAGAGGAAATGATTATATTAAAAAATTACTTTTACATTATAAACAAAAGAAATTTTTTCATGTTTTTCAATTAACTGTCTATATTTAAATGAATAACCTTATTATCTTGTTTTATTTTTATTAATGTTTATATTATTTTATTTCAGTAGTAATTTTTTATTTTGTTATATCCTATTGTCCAAGTATCTTCTTTTTCTTATATCTCATATAAATATATAATATTAATGTACAATAAAATTAATTGGATGCTTTATATGTTTTTCAGGTATCATATTTTTCTTTTTATTCTCATAAAAATTACGCAATTCTTATATTGTATATGTTTTAAGAAATTGTTTATGAGTCTTTCAATTTAAAATAATTACTAAAAATATAAAATATGAAAGAAAAGACGATATATCATTATGGCATTTAGATGAAGGACAATCCTGGTAGCGTAATAAATATGTGTTATTTCAAATGTAATTTTTCCATTACAAATTCTTATAAGTAATAGCTAATTTCCTTTTGACACAGATTTTAATCTTAAATAAAAAAAATTAGTAATGAATAATTTCCATAAAAAAATAATAAAAAAAATTAATGTGTAATTTTTCGTAATTCAGTTGTTCTATATCAATTAACTTTCCGCTTTTATATGCTTAACTTTCATTTGATATACTTTATATGTATGATCATTAAGCATTAAATTAGAGTACATATGAGTTCATACATAAAAAGAAAGTATGAAAAATTATAATGATTCATAAAAAGGTTGACATATCACAGAAAAATTAAAAGTATTAAAATAATTATTATTACGATGTATATTATATATATGTTTAAATATCTTAACCCTTTATAATGTCGCAGATGAATTAATTATTTCGAGGTAATATTTCATAATAATTTGGTTATATGAGAAAAATATTATCTTATTAAGAATTATCCATATTCCATATAAGACATACCAATTGAATTAAGAGAAATACTGTTAAGGTTCTGGAAATCTGTACATCCTTTGTTTTGTCCATTATCCAGTTACCTTCTGATTTATTTTGTTAATGTGTTACATGGTTTATTACTCATTTTAGTAATAATATGTTCGAAATTATATTTTATTATGTATAATTACGTATTCGCTGTTTATACTCTCACTAACATTTTTATTTATTATTAATTCATATTGGATAATAAAGTCATTAATAAGAGATAATTGTAAATATACTACATTGATTGATTCACTACAATAAATTGAATATACAAATATGGAATATAAAATCATAAATAAATAATTTATGCAAAAAGAAATTTATGAAAAAAGGATAACGAATTTAAAAAATAAATTTTATTTTTTAAGAATCTTTTGCTTTATAATACTGTGTTCCTGTTATTATATTTGTTACTTTTTCCAAAATATGGAAAAAAAAAATAGTTTATGAGTGATTGTAACCTTGTATTTTTGATAAAAAGTTATTTTTAAAGCACCTTACTATAAATTTTTCATGATTCGCTCTATTATGGTTAAATGTAGTTAAGGTGTATATTGAATAAGATCATTTTAATAATTATCATTAACAATGAGATACCTATTAAATACATAAAAATACTTTACACATTTTTGTTGATTTCATTATTAAAATATTGTCTGTTCTTAATTATACCGTTCAAAATATAGAAAAAAGTAATACTAAAATTAGTTTTGTTGTATATAATATAAATTATTCTATTATTAAAATATCCATTCTCAAATTTCAAGTAAAATACAAACATCATACTTTATCTATAAGAATTAATTTTAGGATAAATCAGGTTCAAATATATATCTACTTTATAACAAAATAATGTACTTTCAATATTCTTTACTTTTTGTTTATTATTCTTTCTTTTTTTTTTTTTTTTTTTGTTACGTGCTTGCTCTTGTTTTTGCGCATTTTTTTATAAAAATCTATTCCTTATGATGCATTTCATTCATTCAGTAATTCGTTTATAATTATCCTTTTATTAACTAATAATTCTAACTTACAACAACATTTAAATTAATGGTAAAAAAAACGTACCTGAAAACTATAAATTCTTACTTCATGTTTATTCCAACATTATATGAATAATTCATACTATATAATAATATTTATAAATGATCTAAGGCTTTTTATACGTTTATTAAATTTAATCCTTATATCACTTTTAATGTACACTAATAATGTATTCAATTCATAAAATTTATAAATAATATTTACACTTGTAGTTCCACTTAATTTAAGATTTCCACATTTTAAATCATTCTACATAAAAAACTAATAATTCCAACTGTAATTATATGATTTAAACATCAATTATATAAAATAAAAAAATGTTGGATAATAAGAAAGGTACAAGAGTATTTGTTATTGCATTAAATTATAAACATAGAGTTTGTTCATTTATACACCATAAATAATTCATAAATCAAATTAATTTTTTTTTTAATGATTAAATTTTAATATATTAAAGAATGTATTTTTGTGATATATCCAATTATAACATTATGTAAATTAAGTTTAAAACTTAATTGTTTATTATCTTATTACCTTCATTAATAATTATCACCTAACATATTACATATTACTTTGATTACCATAAAAATTATTAGCATACATTCAAACATAACAAACAAGTTATATTCCTTTAACAATTTAATCTGATGGACAAGCATATATAACCTTGCTGTTATTATTGATTATGGTGCATTAATATATATAACAGTTATTAAATATTCATGTTAATTGGAAATGTGTTCACGTACAAATTAATGTGTTAATACTTAATAAATTAGATAAGATATCTTCTTAATAAATTAATAACCCACAGTATAAAAAAGGATCCCATTTAGAATTTTAATATATAGCTGCTGATTAATTTTCGCTTTTTACTATGAATTTACTTTCATTGGGTAAAGATTTATGTACCTTTTTCATTCCTTAATCGAACGGTAGAATTATATTACTTTTTATTAAAATATAAAGATCATATGGTCTATACATTTAATGATAATAAAAATAATCTCGTTAGTTGTCCCCACAATTATTAGAACGAAAAAATACATACAGAAGTTATCAATATATTTTACGTATATTTTATTGATATAAGTAAGGTATTTTCGAAGGGTTTGTTGCTTATCCTTAACAACAGAAATTTTCATTTCTGTACTAACATTATTTTTAAAATAACAAAACAGACGTTTAGTCTCTCTGAAATCTTAGAAAATAAAACCGAAATAATAAAAGTAGTGTTTGCAAATGGTTAATTCATAAATATAACTAAATCTTTCTACCACTAATCTTTTAACCTCACAAATATTGTGATAAAAATTACTTCCATAATGTTTACATTGTAATGCTCTTTACTTTTCACATAATTTGTATTCTATTAGAATATAATTTTTATTAAATCCTCCTCCCTTTTACTCATAATAAATATTATGCGCTACCTTAATATGTCCCGTTAAAATAAAGGTATTTCATATGCTTTTTTTTTCTTACTAATATATATATTTATTATTTCCTAATATATCCAATAAATAATTAAATACAGAGAACAATCACCTTCATTTTTTATATTAACTAGAACAGTAATTAATTTTGTTCCTACATTTCAATATAAATGTTTACAAAGATTATTAATCCATTAGTATTTGTTTTATAAATCTTAGATATATTAACAACTTCAATATCAATTAATATCATCTCTTCCAATAAAATTTCTGCGTGTTTTATTGTACGAGAAATCTTTCGAAATATTTTCCTCTTAATCAATAATAATAAATTAATTTTATAATGCTTATTGGGAAGATGCTAACAAAATAATTTTTTTCGTTTTATAACAACTATAAAATATTAAATTAACTGTTTACATTAATTATTTTTATAAAATTTATAATGTACATAATGATGCTTCTTTTTTCTTTGTAATAGTTAACAGTATTCCTGTGTGTTCTCGTAGCGCACCTCCATCCTTCACGGAATCATTAAATTTTCCACTTTTTGCTTAAGAATTTTATATTCTACAACGAATTCCTCATATAGATCATTCTTAGAATACTTAACTTTTATAAATATAAACTAAGTACGCACAGCATTAAATATTTCTTTAAAATGTTCTATTTTTTTATCATTGTGCACTTCATCATTATTCTTTTTTATAATTTTTCTTAACTTAAAAATATTCCATAATTATATGCAACATTTCTGTTTGTTTGAAGCTTTACTCTTGCTCATTGCGGTTTTTATATTATTATTTAATGTTATAAAAAGAGTGCAATTCTTTTTTATCATTTAGTACTTCTATATTATATTGTTCTGTATCTTTTTCATAGAACTATTCCAACTGTTAATCTTTACAATGTATTCCTTTTAAAGCAGTATCCATCTTCCTGTACAGTTCATTAATGTATACGACATAAAAATCACAGCATTTTATTTTGCCGCATAACAAACAGATCAAGTGATCATAACACATACCATCCTCAAAAGCCATCATATATTTTAAAAAGTTTCGAGCATTCAACCCAGTCTTCTACTATTTTTTTAATAAAACAACAAATTAAACGAATATTGCTCTTGTATTACACCCTTAATTAAATTTCATTAAGATCTTATGCTAAATATAAGAGACATAAATTATTACATATCGTTCATCAAAATTTTTATTATCTTTAAATTAATCTATAAAAAAAAAGAAAAATTAAAAAAAGTATTAATTTATAAATTTTTATTTTCAAGGATAATTTTTTTGATTCTCTTTAAAGAGAAATAGAATAATCAAACAATATGACATGAATAGTTATTTTAAAAGAAAAAATAAAAATTACATTAGTACTTCCATTATGTTAATTACTATTCGCTATTTCTATTGCTGTGATAATTAAAGGTGTATTTTTTTTTTTCTTATATATATATATGAAAAAAAATATATATTACATATAATATCCCATATTCTATTGATGAACATTGTATTCTTTTTTACTACTTATAAAATACAAATAGTTACTTCTTAAATCCATATTTTATTTAATTTCTTTCATTATTAATTTATAGCGTTATTATTGACATATAATAGACAAATTGTTAATTTAAGTAAAAATTAATTCGATATTGATCTACAATATTACATGTAAAATATGATATTACATGGTATAATAGTAATATATAAAAATTTATTTTATGTTTTTATTCTGTAATTACATTTATATGTTATGAAATGTAACAAATGCTTTTTCACTATCCACACTTCAAATTACATTATATATATTAAACTTATAATTTATTCTTGAAGCAAATTTAATGTATGGATTATACATTCATTTTAATATATGGAGGATAAGTTTATCGACAATAATTATTCATCTATTTTATCAAAGACACGTACATAAAAATCTTTTCTAAAGATACCATAAATAGTTAAGACATTTACTTGTGCTTTTTGCAATAATTTATAAAACACAAAATTATAAAATTATAAAATACTACAATTGTTGAAATATATCAGCTAAAGACAATTATAACACATTAAAAATATGAAACATTTTTATTAAATGGAAAATATTTATTACACGAATTTTGTTCAATTATAATTTATTTGTGAAATAATCTACAAATGTTAATTACAAAATTATATCTTCTTTTCCTTTTCATTTTTTATAGTGTAGAAATTATAAATTCATTTTCGTGGGTATTACATTTGTCATTGCATATTATATAAACTTTTTGGTAAATGTATTATTTAAAATAAATTTGCAAAGAAAATATAACGAAATAAATAGTAAAAAAAAATTATAAAAAAAAGTCCAAATAAATTATCGTACGATATTAATATAAATGTGTTACATGGGTATTTATAATTCGAACATAAGTGAAATATTGATCCATATTAAATATGAAACAACACAACTTAATTCACACATTGTTTATTAAAATACGAAAATATATTATGTTGATTTCGCTATTTTTTTAAGATAGTAAAATAACAATGAAATGTTATATTACAATACCGTTAATTTTACTAAAACGTTATAATATTTTTATTTATCTTCTTTTTATAAAAATTATGTCATATAACTATATTTTTCGAAATAAAAAAAAAGGAAGCATAAAAAAAATTATTCTTATATTCGTTGAAGACTCAATTTATGCTGTAATTTATAAATCCATTTTTTAAAATTAAATATACAACACGATAATATAATATTACAATCTATTAAAAAAATTTATGAATTTTCTTTTTAAATTATTATTCATTCTACGTATATTTTCATGTAATATGAAATTTAAAACAAAATCATCGAATTATAGCACACTACTAACTATTATATACTAATATTTTGAAATTCCCATCAAATTATAAATGAATCACTATGCGTGTATAATATAAATGTGTATTATAAGTAGTTCGTTCTAATTCAATTTTATGTATTTTATTATATTTTTAACTATATTTATTAGTTTACCTATTTTATAATGTTTGTACAGTTATGATTACATTATTTAATTACTTTAGCTCATAACTTTTGTTTTTAGAGTGACCAAAAAATATATAAAAAAAAGAATCTTTGCGTATAATAATTAAAAAATAAAGAAGCATATTAATAGCTTATATAATATTCTATGTATTAATTCTATATGAATTTAACAGGGATCTTAAAATATAAAATTTAATAATCTTCTATATTTTTTTTTATTTGTGAAGTTCATAATCATTAAAATGAAATTCATCGTTTATGCTATTATTAAAAATTAAAAATATCTAAATATTAGTGGACTGTGCCAAAAATGATTTAATGCTGAAAAATATAAACATTAATAATAGTTAAATAACATTTATTTCTTCACAAATAATAAATTATGCAATATCGTTTAATCTATCTGTTATAACAAAGTTGTATTGTCCTAAGCAGTTCCATATAATTTAAATGATATACTATTACTTGTTAACCAAAACCATGAATTCAAAAGTGTATTCTCCATTTTAATTGTGTCTATTTCTCCTTACACCAATGTTAGTGCACTACAAAGGTACATAGCGGCCTCATGTTATTCTATGGGTATAATAGAATAAAATATATATGGGTATAAAAATAATATGAAAAAATGAACTTATTAAAGAGAGCCTCCAATTAATTTAAAATCTATACACATTTATCAAGATAACATTTATTCGATAATTATCTTATAATGTTAAATTCCATTAGTATAACAAAAATTATATAAAATAAAAGTTTTTAACGATAATAAAAAGAAAAAAAAAAGAATTCTTAAATATTATAATAATTATTATCATTACAGCATATTTCAGTAATAATAAAATATCCAAAATATATATATAATTGTAAAAATTTTTATACAAAATGAAAATTCTAATTTATATTTTTCATGGATCACTTAATGTAAATACATCATTAGTAGTAAAAATGTTAACTATGTGTTTAGGTGTATGATAAAAGGTACCTTCTGAATAGTCATTAATTTTTTTTTTGTTATTTCTTATTTCATACTTAAACATATTAAATAATATTTATATATACGAAATCTTATTATTATCTCAAATAAATTAAAATATAATATCTTCTAAATATACATTTTCTGAGTTAATTATAATATTTATAATTAAAAGAACAAATTGATTAAATTAAAAAATAAAAAACAGAAAAAAAAATACTTTTATTAATTAAAATTATCAACTATTATTCAAAGTGAACTTTAAAGTAAGCAATTTAAAAAAATAAACCTTAAAAAAGAAAACTATAAAATAAAATGCTATATATTAGCATCATTTATATTCTCTTCATATATAGTAAAATTTCAGTGTATTTACAACTTCATATTTTAGACCTAATCCTATATGGGGAAATGTTATTATTTCTTCTGGGCAACATTCTGAAACTTGTAATTAATATTTTTAAAGTATCTTCATTACTTTAATAAAAAAATAACAACTACATAAAACAAATATATTTTTTATTTATATACACATATATGTATAAATTAATTACAATGTAATTTAAAAATAGAATATAAACTCTAATTCAACAAATTTGCATCAAAACCTAATTTAATTCCTAATTCAAAATCTGGCCTTAACCCTAATAATTTTGCAATGGTTCTTTCAAAATTTTCACCCATTTTCTTAAACTTCTTATAATACGAAGAAAATATATTTGTTCTTTTTGGCATATATTTATCCATTACTAATGATTTTCTTAGATGTTTATGCTTAATGTAATTATCATATATTATTGAATCATGGGATTTTTCAAAATTATCTTTAGAAATTAGTGAGCTACATGATTTTTGAGCATCGCAATAATACAATGGCATATTGTATTCTTTTGCTAAATCACAAATTTTCATTAATTTATTTAATCTATTTCCAAAATTGTATTCATCTTCATTAACTATTTTCTCTGCTTTTTTTTTTAAAGACACATATTTTCGTTCTAATTCTACATCTGTTTCATCATATAGTAATCTACTTACCCTTAGATCTAATGCATTATCCAGGATGCATCTTTTTATACATGATTTGCCGTAAGTATTTGCCTAAAAATTACAGTAAATATTTAATGTTTAAAAAAATAGCCATACTTCCATATAAATTAAATATTAACTATAAAATAAAAATATAAGATTATAAAAAATGGGAATAAATTAATGAATATAATAATTATCTTACTACATAGAAGTTGTGACACTTCCATATCAAAAGGGTAAATAAAAAAATTTTAATGACCTTACCGAATTTTTTTATTTGC
Organism: Plasmodium malariae; assembly: GCF_900090045.1. Classification (NCBI taxonomy): domain Eukaryota; phylum Apicomplexa; class Aconoidasida; order Haemosporida; family Plasmodiidae; genus Plasmodium; species Plasmodium malariae. The sequence continues at coordinate 1,185,947 of NC_041775.1, read as the reverse complement.
ACCATTATTTAAAATTATTTATGCTAAAAGCTAATCTTTTGTGTTAATATAAAATTTTATCCATACAACCTTTTCTATAATATTCAATAGAAGACATGTTATAGTTTTTCTTTATTGTTATCAGTTCCTTCAATTTTTAAAACTTTTTAGCGCTCTCTACTTAAGATTTAATTATATCATACATTTAAAAGTAAAAAAAAAAAATGCATTAAATAATAAATAGTATAGTAATATTTCCGTGTAAAAATATTATTAAGATTAAATATATAAAATAAGTTTTAAAAAAAAATAAAAAAACATATAATTATTATATTATAATTGCACCTACAAAAAGCTGCAAATAATGTATATATTAATTTCTCGTATTATTGAAGTGTTTCCTTAATCTTTTATGGAAATATATAAGATCTAATAAAATTAGATAACATAATAGACATAAGATTTTTAAAATATATTTTTAATTGATATTTACATTTAAAAAAAAGCAAATTCTTTTGGAGTCAGCTAAAATCTTATATGTGGAAAATTTTTTTTTTTTAATATGCAAACTAATATTATTATATCGAAAAAAAAATTTATACATTTAATAGAATTTAATTCATTACATAAGCAGTATATAATATATAACATAATATTATATTTTAAACAAATATTCTTAAATGAATTGATAATGAAAATTTATATATATTATTTTGACTGAGGTTACTTTCTGTTATATTATAACAGATAAATTAATATTACCATTTTTAAATAATTAAATCATAATTCTTTCTATATCATATACCTAATGTTCCTATAATATTATATCAAAATTTCAAATATAATAAATAATACTGCAAATAAAAATTTGAACTCGTACAAATTATTTTATAAAATTCTTGCACTAAAAAAATATAATTAAAAAAAAATAAAAAAATTAATAAAAAACTGAAGCTTCATATATATATAAAATGTTATTAAGATTTATATTATATATAATTGACACTTTTTATAATTATACTAAGTTGAATTTTTCTTTTAACGATATATAATAAGAAAATATATTAAACAATATAGAAAATCTCGTTTACTATAAAATACAATAGAACAATATCAAAATTGTTAAGAAAAATGAATCATTATAGTTAGTGATAAAATAATTATTGGTTAAAATTAGATTATTCTTTTTTTTGTAATATACTATTAAAGAGTTTATTTAGACGATTATTCATCAACATTATTTAACCACATTTCTTGATATAATACATATTTTTTATTTATAAAATATAATTTGCTATATAAAGAGTAAATAATCAATAATTTTAATTAACTTATACATTAATTTTATTTTTGAGATGACACATTATTTTAATTATGTTAATATAAACATATACATATAAGTACATGTTATCAGATATTTTTTTCTTTATATATAGATGGGTATATGTAAATTTATATTTAATATATATATAATAAATTCATATAGTTATAAGTGTTACCTTTTTCTTTTTCATTATTATAACAAAATTTAGGATAAAATCTGATGACGAATATCTAGAAAATTATTTCATATATCACTTACATGTAAAAAGTAAATAACATCATGTTAGTTGATTTAAAAAATTTTATTAATTTTTGCTAAATTCGTTTTAAGTGGCCACCAAAATATTCATATATAATAAAAAAAAATTATTTTTTAAAACCAGAAAAATATATTAGTATGTAAAATAGCTTTTTATGAAATTTTATATTGTTAATTATTTAGGTGTTATTTATATTTATATAGCCCTGTATAATATATATTTGAATGTTCAGAACACATACCTAATACATTAAATCTTAACCCACATTGTGATTCTCGGGATTATACCCTACGACACGTGTAATAAGTCCGTAATGTGGATTAAACAAAGCCTAGGAAATTTTCTTTATACGTGAATTTTATATATAAAGTATATATTACTATGTTAAAAGACATGAAAAAAATTAATTAATGTGTGTTTTTATTCTTGCATATTTAATATAAAAATAAGTAATAAGATAGTAAATATATAAAAAAAACTGAATATTATAAAAATTTATATGCAATAATTTATATATATATATACATACATAAAAGAATGATATTAATATGTTACATATTAAGTATTATTGCCCATGTAATTTCGAGGTGAATACATAAACAAAGGATTAATTTTCAGTAAGTTATATACAACCTAGTAAGACTTAAAAATATATAATGAAGAGATATGTAATGATTATTGTTCGTTACTTCTTTACGAATGTTTGGTAAATTCTTACAGTATATATATTATCATAGATATTATAAATAAGACTTATTCTAAACAAATAAGCTATATTTAGTAGAAATATATAATACATAAAATTTATCTACTCATCAATGTAAGTTCAAAACAATTGTATAATGAGTATCCAAAAAAATAAAATATATTTTATTACATACAATAACATTAACAGAAAATCTGAAGGTACAATAATATTGTGCTTTATTTTTCTATTGTAAATATATATTAATTTTCCCTAAATTTAGTTAATAAAAAATTTCTGAGAAATTAGATTTGTCTTATATATAATTTTATAAGTAATAAAATTATTCTTTTTTTAATATTAATTTAAGAATATTTTTTCTTTTTACTTGTAGAATTATATTTTATAACACAAAAAAATACGATAAAATTAAACAATAGTAAATGAAAAAAATTAATGATATATTCAAAATCTTTAAAAATAATTTTTTAGAAAAATAAAAAATAAAATAAAAAATTTCATTATATATATTTTTTTCTTCCTAGTTCGTAAATTTTTTATCATATTTAATATTATTTTATAGAAAAATACTAGGTAATATATTATGTGGACCAAATGGTCTAATATTATCATGTTTCACGACTAATTAAATCATTGTGTACATATATATATGTATTTGTAATTAATTAAGCATACTAAAGCAATAATATATTTTCTTAATTATCTTTTAGAATTAATTTAAAGACAGAAAACATATTTTTCAAATAGTCAGAAATATTTTAATCATTAATTTTTTGTCCCATAATTAGGAAATACAAAACATCATTTCATAGATATCTAAGATATACGATGTATACTACGAGGACACGTCTAAATTGTTTTTTTATTCTTCCTTTTAAAAATATAAAGAATGTAAATTACGAATTATAATAAAATGTTATTAATGAAATTCGCTGTATCTCTAGATTACGCAATTATTTATTACATGTATATTATTATCCCATTTCTTGTTAATCATAGAATATTAATATTTTATTTGTTAAATTATATATTTGGTTAATAACCATTCATTAATCTTTATATAATATTATTTGTATCGAATCATTCTATTAGACGTAACGTGTATCACTATATCTTAACATGAAAGAAAAATAAATTATTAAAGAATCTTATAATTTTTTTTTTTTTTTCATGGCCCCACTATATATGATCTTAATATTAAATATACTAAAAATTTACTCCACTTACGGTAAAACATAACATTATTATGTTATAAAAATAAAAAATTCAGTATTAAATTAAATAAAAGAAGTTTAAACAAATTAATTATTTTAAAAAATATGGAAAAAAAATTAAGAAATAATATAATATATATATAACTAAAAACAAATTCTTATGCAGGATCTTAATATTCGCATAAATATTGATTTTATGGGAAATGAGTACTAAATATTTTACTATGTATTTATCTAAAATATATATAATAAAGTAAATACAATTTAAAAATATAAGTTATAAATTTAATATATCCCATTATTTCATTAAAAACAAATTTATATTAAGGAATCAAACAAAAAAACTTTGCTTAAAACTCCATACATAAATATGCTAAAATATAACATATGAAAATTAATACTTTTTTTATATATACATTACGGTCTTGCTATTTTTATTGAATCTTGTATTATATATAACTTTCTTAGAGATATTCTTAAGGAACAATAAAAAATTATATATTGTGGGAATAATTTTTAAATGAAATCTTTTTAATCTTCATATTTCGTTCCTCATTTTCGCTTTTATATTTTTCGTTACTTTACATTCTTCTTTTTCTTTGTTCCATTTAGGTACCAAAAAATTTAAGAAATTTTGTTCAAGGATATGGTTTGACTTCTCTTGAATATTGTTAAAGTATATTTTTAATGTGTTCTTATCAATTTCTAGGATGTATTATTCTACGATTTGATCAAATTTGTTTACGTTATTATTACTATCTAAGGAATTTACATGGGCATCATTTTCTTTTATCCATTCATCTAATTCCTGTCTGAAACAATCTTCTTCTTTATAAGTATTAATTTTATTATTTTTTCTATTCTGTAAAATATCGCTGTTAGTGTCAATTAAATTTTCTTCAATTTCTGGTTTATTACCTGAATTTTCTTCTGTCATCCATTCATTTATAGAATTATCGAAATGTGATTCCCTATTTTCTATATACTCTTCTTTTTTACAATCTTCTAAAATCATCATAAATACTAGTATACACAGTTTTTTTAGTAATTTTGTTTTAAAATATTTAAATAATTCTTCATAATTTTCTTTGTTTTCCAATTCTTCTTTATTTATAAATAAGGCATCATTTTTTTTTCCTTCATTTTCATATGCATCTGACATATTATATACTTCCTCTGTCAATCTCTCAAACCAGTCCTTTTCCAAATGTTCTTCTACAAAAGTACCCTTCTTTGATGTCCACTGTGTCCAAGTATCTTTTTCTCTTTCTAAAAATGGATCTTTTTTATTATCACTTGAAAGAAGCTTTTTAAATTCTTCACTATTTTTTACGTATGATTTTTCTTCTTTCCATTCATTTTTCAAATTATTAAACCAACATTCTTTTCTCAATTTTTCAGAAAAATTTTTATGTCTTTGCATCCATTTATTCCATAGAATTTTTTGATTTTCAATATCACTGGTACTTTTAATATTTTCCATTATTACTTCATCATCTGTTAAGTTAGTATCGATTATATTTTCTTCTTTTTTTAGTACTTCTTGGCATATTTCTAAAAATTCCCCTTTGTTGTATTCCCATTCTTTATTTCTGCATTCTTCCAGTATTTCCATATGCACTTCTATCATAGTTACGGACCTCTCCTTTTTTCGGTGTAACATATCTTCATTTTTTTTTATGTTATGTTCCTGTATTTTTATTTTTTTTATGATTTGTTCTCTATCATTTATTGGGCCTTCCAAATTATCATGACTTAAAAACTGAATTTTTTTTTTATAATGTGAAGGTATTATTATTCTCAAAAATTTAACTTGTCTTCTTTTTATATCTTTTTTATTTTTAAACATCCCTATTAAAAAATACTGCAATTTTTTTAAAAACGCATTTATATAATAAAATATTACAATAGTTAAAAGTTTATAATGTTTTTAATATTTTTGTTTGTTTTTACTTTAATAAATAAGGAAAATACAATAACTAAAAAGCTTGTTACAATATATGATATGTACATGTTATGCGTATTTCCTGCTCCATCTGTGATATTTTTTAAAAAATATATATTTTATGTTGTTATTACAAAAATAGAAAAATGTATTCCTTTAGTGATACCTGAACTTTTTGGTGTTTAGGTGCAATAGTTTAGGTGAGGAATGCCTTGGAGTTTAAAGATGTAGAAGTAATTTGAGAATTTTGAGATGCATCTGCGATTGCAGATGGATGATTTTGATTAGCTGAAGTGTCTTGATCATCGAAGTTTGTTTAGTACTTGGAATGTTTAGAATGGCTGTAGTTTCTGGAGTATCTGGATCATTAGGTACGCTTGTTGATTGCTTATCTTCAGAACTTTCTGTGTATTTGTTTTTGATTGGTGTAGTTTGTGTATCTTTAATGTGTCACTGATGTTTTCTTTGGTGAGGCTTCAGTTCCTGCTTGATGTGTTGGTGTATATGATACTGGAGTTTCTTTTGGAGTGTTTTGTTTCCTTTTGATTTAGATTTTCTTTTTTTTCGTCTGGTGGGGGTGATCAGAGATTGATATTTAGAAAGTTCACTAAATGTTTCGGATTCATTAAGTTTCCTATTGGTATTGTAAATTTGATTTTCTGATGTTCAGTTTTAAAATTTTTTTCAATTAACATTTTCTTTTCCTCAAAATATTTTTTACTCTTATTAATCCAAACATTATAATCTTGAAGTCTTTTTGTACAACTGCTAATTGTTTTACAATCATATGTATTTTCTTCCAAGTGGAACTGCCTCAGTTGTTTAAGTTCATTATCTCTTCTTTCATAGAAATCTTCTGCTTCATATTTTAATTCTAAAAGATCTCTGTCATTCTTCTCAATAATCATAGGACATCCTCCATATCGCCTTATCTTGTCGTATTGATATTCGTTCCAGTTCTTTAGTACTTGATTCCATTTACTTTGTTCAAATCCTGGTGGTGCATGATTTTCTTTAATTAAATAATCAGCTAAATCTAAGCATGTCTTCCTAAATTCTTTTTTTTCTCTCTGATTATTTAGGGAAGAAGTTATTTCTCTAATATGCTTTCTAATTTTTTTAAATTTTCCATTTAAAATATATGGTTCTGATGAAATACCATATCCATGCCAACTCTAGGTTGAAAAGAATTATAATAAATTATTTAAACATTAATTTTTAAGCTATATTATAATTCTTTTTTATCGTCTATAAAAAATGTATGCATGAATTTAGAAATATTATAAGACAATAAATATTATCCTTACCATTATGACACTATATTACTATAAGTAGTTGTAAATAACTATCGCAATAAAAAAAATACAAATTTATTTCTTTTTATCTATTAATACAGTAATTTTAAATAAATATATGTTAATTAACAGAAAATATAAAAATATAAACCTCTCATAGTATGTAGAACTGTAAAATAAATGAATGCACTACTTTTTGTTTTATATGCTTATCTTTTCTCAAATAAATATATTACAACTTTAGATATATACTAACCATGATTTGATTTTAAATTACAGTTAAGTATATATTTTAATATAAGATGTATACTCTATAATAAAAAAGTTTAATATCCAACAATAAAAAATTACATGTAAGTAATATAAAGGTTATTGTGTAAAATTGAGACTATTATATAATGTACCCTTCTATAATTTTTATTCAAATGATTATGTATTATTATCTGTAATAATATATATAAGTATTTTTATTTTCCTTTTTTCATTAAAATAAATAATCTATAAACAAAATTACTAGTCCTGTTATTGTGTTCCCTATATATTGCGTTAATTTGTTATTTATATTTTACATAAATCTTTATATATATTTTTGTAATAAGTGCATTAATAGTTTTCTGAATTTACTTTGTTGGAACAAGATATAAAAATTAATAATGTAGATGTTTTGTTAAATTATTGCTAAAGTTATGAAAATTTCATTCCATTGAAATGCACTTAGGAAACTTAATATATATATATACATATATATATCAATTTCCAAAAAATTAACTACTAAGGGTGTATATTATTCAACTAATTAATTTTAATATAGTATAATTTATTTTATATAAACGATTCGTATATATTTATTAGCTCTTTTGAATATGATTGACTTCATTTAAACTAAACTTTAATAAATAAAATGCATACTAAGTTATATTAATTAATGAAAATACGTTTGTCTATTTATTCAATATAGGAAACATTATTTGAATAAACTCATAAAAAAATTAATTATAATCTATATGGTCAAAAAAAAAATGAATTTTGCTAGATCATTACAATAAAAAATAATAATATTATAATTCTATGTAAATGCAATAATACATTAAATTAAACAAAAATATTGAAGTTTCATAATTATTTTTCTCTAATCATTAATAGATATGTTCGAATAAATATATTAAAAGTTGTTACTTATGTTTTCTGTTTTTATTGCATTTGATGACAGCATAAATATGTCTCTTTAGTGCTATTGATAAATATTAATTGCCATCAAAAATAAAAAATTTCATGTATTATTTTACAATATTTTTAAGACAAGTAGCAAAAGAAATTACAGAACAATTAATAAGTATTATTAACCTTATAAGTTATTCCATCAGAATGTAACTTTATAACTACTTTTAACGCTTCAGTTGAACTATGTAAATAATAGAATAAAAATATTGAAAAAATTATATAAAAATAAAAAAATATTAATAATTAATTTTTTAATAATTATTTCATGTAAACAATTAAATTTATTATAGTTATATTTAATAATTCTATATAAGAATTATTGAAATAATGTATTCTTAATTTTTCAATTTAGCTGTATACAATGTTTTTTTCCTTTTTAAACAAATACTTTTTATTTTAATCTCTTATGTTTTGTGTCATTTCTTTTTAAATATGTTGTTTAATAAGATATACACTGGAATATATATAAAAATAATTTTAATATATTTTAAGACATTATATATTTAAATTGATGTAATTGAATATATTATTTACATATATAGTAAACATAACATATAACTAAATTTTAATTGTAGATGAATATGTACAAACATAAAAAAGGATATGATTTTCTCAAAAGAAATTTAGATTATGTAAAGAAATAAGTAAAACTAGTTATAAAAACTTATATAACAAAATCTTCTTTTTTTTTTTTTTATTATTTTATAAATACATGAAAATATATATATTTTTTTTCTTAATGTATTTTTTATTATTTTGCTTCTATACATAATCAAGTTTATGTTATCACACTGAAACTTATACATCACAATTCATTAAACGAAATGCAAAAGTAATAAAAATTCAAACTAATTACTGAATATTTCTCCAGAGTACTATGAATGTAATATTTATTTAAAAAATAATATTTAACATTAAAATATATATGCTTAACATTTAAAAATTTCACGTCCAACACTTTAATAGTATTCCAGTATATATAAAGTAGCACAGTTTGTAGCTGAAAATATACTCAAAAATAATCCTATTTAATATTTGTCATTTACTTCGTATAACATATTATAATTTTTTCATATTTAATATTTATAAATAAAGAATTTAAGCAATTGTGATGTATATTATTATAAAATCGTACCTAAGGATTAAAATTTATAGTTCATATTATTTCAATTTACAATATATAATTATTGATATATTGTAACAGTTATAGTAGTATTAAGAGAATAATATAGATGTAAAATAAACATAAAAATTTATATTACAATAAATATATATTAATTTTACCTAATATCTTTTAGTAAAACAAGTAAATATAGATTCAACTAATAATATACAAGAAATTTCCCTTTATGTATGGTTTCATTATTAATACAATAAATTACGTCTTCATTATCTTAATATAAAATACGAGATATTATTGTTAATATTTAATTAATATTTTATAATCCACTTGTACTATATATTTTTGTTCTCTATATAATTTGTTAAATATAAAATTCTATTTTATAGGATTCTAATTTCAAATTTTGTATTCCAGACTTTATGATATTTTTGTCAATTAAATTATTTAAGTACAAAAACTATAATTTATATATTAATTCCACATTAATATATATTACATTCTCTAACTATTACAAATTTTTGGCTAATTTAATTATAAACCTGTTTATCTATAAAAGCTACGATTCATAGTACGCTTATTCAATTATTTAATTGTCTCTTCTTTACTATGCATTTATATGTATTATAAGGATGGAACGCTTATAAGAAACACTACATATTCTAACTATGATAATACTGAACAATTATATGGATATTGATTATCCAATTAAAATTAATGCTTTTTTTATTTATTCTCCATCTGTACTTTATATATTACAATTTTGTTAAAATATTTGTTTTTTAATATAATTTATTTTTTGTTACCTTGTTAAAATAGTTCATATTCGTCATTATATATGAACATTTTAAAGTTCTGTTAGAATCATACTCATATATTATTAAATTTGTAGTATTATTAATAAAAAAATACTATTCTAACTGTTCTTTTTTTTTTTATATATACCATTTTAAAATATGCTTCTATGTGCTAATAAAGGTCTTTTTTTATATTCACAAAGATATCTATTATTGAACATTTATAAATTATAATATTACGTTGCATGTTTTATATAAAATCTCATTTTACCTCAATATTTGTGATCACTTTCAGAGCCATTTATCTTTTTTGTTTGCCATTCTGCTCATCTATATAATTCTAAATCTTTTTATTTTGTTTTTCATTGAAGACAATATCATTGTCAAAATTGAATAAACTAGTATTACTTAAAATTAAATATATATAGAAACAGTGCTATTACGGCAATAAATTATTATCATTATGGATTAGGACTGTAGAAAAGTATTCATATTTTTAGTTCTAATAATATATATTTTTATACAAATGAAAAAATACGAAAAATACTGCAATAAATGCTAATATAATTATGGAATATTAATAGATAAATTAAATCCTAGTAGCATCAAAAAATGGTTCTTGTGATGATAGTACATTCTCTAATCAATATTTTATTGGAATTAATTATGACTTAGATTCAGTAACATTATGTAGTTCATGAATATATTTTAACTATTCTGCACTTTTTAACTTTAACTTATGTTTTTTACCAGTTTTACCTTCATTTTTAAATTTTTACAATTGAGTACAAAAACTATTTATATTATCAGTCTGACTAATTCTGTGACTGGTATATAATTAATAATATTTTTCTTCCTAAATTCTATGATCATATGTATTTAATTGATTTATGGGAACATTTTAGAATCAGAATAACATATAATTTATATTAAAAATATAATTAAATAAAAATTTTAAAGCAATTTTCTTTTATAGATAAGTAAAAAAATAGATATTTTCAAATTATGTCTAAAACACTATAAATAAAACGTTACATATTATAAAAATAAAACATTTTATTTTTTGTATATATTGTTATATATAGATAACATAAATATAAAAATAATATTTTAAAATTTGATAGTTAATATTATTTTGTATTTATTTTCTTTTATATGTCTGTATTATTCAGCAAATATAAAAAAAGACTTTATGTCAAAGGCGCAAGCCTTATTGAGATATAAATGTAAGAACGCAATTTACATAATGTATATATTTTTATTAAGGAGAAAATTAAAAATTTCACAGGAAAATTAAATTCTTTTCATATTATTTCCTAATTTAGAAAAAACATAAATAATTTAGTGAACTACAGATTTACTCTTTTTAAAAATTTCTCAAAAAAATGTTTAAAAACAATGAATGATAGTAAAGTAAAAATCATATTTATATGTAAATGATTAGAGGGATTTCAATATATACAACATTTATTTTTCTTCTTTTTTTTTAAATTACATATATATTAATATAAATATATAAAATTGGGTTAATATACGTTTCATTTAATACATTAGCTACGTGTAATATAGTCACAGGATTCAATTGTGCTAAAATCTAAGAAAAACTAAATGATCCCCTCCATAAATGATGTCACAACAAAATTAAATATATATTAAAACGGTAATAATATATTATTGTTAATTTTTGTAAATTTTTTTTTTCATTATTTTGTAATTTTTCAAATGTAGCATTAATATTTTTTTAGGTGAACAATACTATAATGTATTCATGTGATTACAATTATTATTATTTTGCATAAAATTTTTTTATAATTATTATTTACTTAGTTGTAATACATATGAAATACAAATATTTTTTCATATTTTTTCCCTTAAAATTATTTTTAATAAAATATTAGTTATATATATATATATAAGTATATTTGTGTCAATTCATTATGCTATAATTCCAAAAATATATTTCTGACAGTGTGTAATTTAACATAATAAATAAAAAGTTATTAGATATAAAATTATAAATATAAAACATAATACATTATACATTTTAGTTTATTATATTGATATACTTTCTTATTTTTTAAGCAAATATTATATATTACTTGTAAATTTATTTTATTCGATATATTTGCAAACTACTGGTATTTTATGCAATATTTCGGTATATATTTTATTTTGCCATCCCCTCTTTTTTATTTTCACTATATTAATATTTATTCTAAATATATATAATTAATAAAAAAATCAATAAAAATATTAAGTAGTTGAATATATATATTATTAATTTAGAAATAATCGTATAAATTAAGCCTAATTAAAATTTATGATACAAAGGTAAAAAATCAATTCTTATATCCTATTAAATTATATATTCACTAACACATCACGTTGTACAATGTAAAATATTAAAGTAAAATTTTTTAATATATGATAGATTATATCAGATTAAGTAATAACTAAATCATGTGTTATAATTAACACAACACAAACATTTGTTATTTTCATTATTTTATTTTTACAATAATTAATATTTTTCAAATAATATTAATCATTTCTTTTAAAATGTTATATTTGTAAAATTATAATTACTAATAGGATATCATACTTAAAATTAATAATTATGCTTTTAACACTTAAAGAATTATATGATAAGTATGATCTATGCATTCTATATCGTATATAATCTCAACGATTCTATATAATAACAAACTATATATTTTTTCCTTATTTTATTCTGTAGAGGATTAATAAAAAAAATAAATATTTAGTGAATCTATATTAAATAATTAAATATTAGATTTCCAAAATATATGAATGTAAGCAAATTGCGTTAATTTTATAAGAGATAGCTTTTCATAAGAATATTATGATAAAAATTATTTAATACTTTGTTAAAATTATTTTCCTTGGTCGATGTTGCAAAGTGCATTATAATTATTTACATTTTATTAAGTATTTTCAAATAAGTAAAAAAAAAAAATTAAAATAATATAGTATTCTTTGTTATTAAAAGTATGTTATATTATTGTTAATTATTTCCTACTTAAATATATTGCAATATTAAAAATTTACATAATGGAACAATATATTTACTATTTTTTGTTAAAATTCCCAGTTTTATTCTTTTATTTTGGATACATCCTTTCTACAATGATGCGGAATGATAATATTATTTAATCATATTTTTGTTATTTATATTTTTTGTTTTTTATTTTTATTAATATTGTTATAACGAAATTATTTATACTTTTAAATTATTAATTTTTTTTTTTTGTTATTTTACAGTATCTTTAATAAATGTTTGTATTAAAATAATAGTCATATTAGAAAATAGATACAATAAATTATCTATTACTAACAAAATATAAATGAGGAAAGAAATCAATTATTGAATAAATAAAAGAAAATATTCCAAAAAATGAAGAGACTGAAAAAAAAGATACATCTTACAAAAAAGAACAGGCCAAAGAAAAAATGAAACAATTACATAGATGGTTATATAATAATGAAAGAGGTTATAAATAATCTAGAAAAAGTAAATCTGCTGTATTTACAGTAGAATGTACAAATTTTTAAAAAAAATAATTAACAAAATATATTATTAAAGTTATAAATTATATGTATCTTGACATTAAGAATTTTAGAAAGAATGCAAATATTAATTATAAATTTGTTTTTGTTTTACCTATACTTAAGCCCTATTTGGAGCGTTACTGTTTTAATATATTTAAAATATATAACAGTTAACCTTGATGAATTTTCGATGACATTGGATAATGCAAAATTTATAGAATTCCTGATATTCACGTTTTCAGCCATATTAACAATGATTTATGTCTACATAATTATTCTAAAATATATAAAGTTAACTTAAAAAAAAAAAGAAATACATAATACTCCACTTCCTTCTTTGCATAAAGTATATACTTATAACAAGTTCTATAATTTTCGAAGAAAATACACATATAACAAACATAATTATAATTTAGTATATTTAATAAGGTCATCTTTATGTATTTGACCTTTTAGATTCACAATAGTAAAAATATGCTTTTTCTGATGTTTTTATTAATTTAAATGTTTTAACATTTTTAAACTTGTTCATTAATGTGTTTTCTTTCTATAACACGATAATGTAGTACATATATATATTTCTACATTTAACCAGATATTTTTGAAAAACATAAGTTTGAGCTTTAAAATTAATATACAAAAGCATATTTTACGTAAATCTATTTATAACTTGGTTAATATATATTTGTTCCTGTAAAAAATAATCTGAATTATTTTTTTATTTTTTTCTAGTCTTAAATGTTTATTTTATAATTTAATTACAAAAGTATATTATATGTTTTAAATTAAAAATAAATATATCTTGTTTTCCATGTGGATAAAGTGCATTAATCTAGTTGTATTGTCACATTTTTTTTTTTTTTTTTTGTCCCCTTTAATCTTAAAAGCAATAAAATATCTATTCTACAAAATAAGCTTTACGATAAATAGAACATAAAACTTATATATTTTTAAAAACATTAATGGAAATTTTATTTTTTTTGAACTCTACAAATATGAAGTAATATATAATAAAATAATATCCTTTTTAAATAGGGATCATAGTTTAAGGCTTAGGACAAAGGTTTTAATTTTACTCCTTTTACTATTTTATTTAATTTTATTCGCTTATATATATTATTAACTATGAAATTAGTTCGTTCATAAAACGAAATAAGAAAATTTCAAAGTTTTAATTAATCGGATATAATTTTTCATTTATATAGATAAATTAAAAAAAAAAGAGATTAATGCTAAAATTTAAATGGAAATATTGCATACACTTTCATTAATTTAAAAACATGTCAAATGAACTAAATTTACAAATAATATACATGGTTTAAAATATATAAAACTAATGGAAAAGAAGAACAATATAATCTTCTATAATACATGATTCAGTAGGATTTCTATTTATATTTTTAGAACGAGAATATTTTTTATTTAATTTTTAAAAATACATAGCGCTAAGTATATATTTTAGAGGTGCAGTATAAATAATAACCATATATACATAAATAAATAATATTTCATTAAAAACCCTTTTAGCAGCAAAAATATATTACACCCAGATATTTTTGTTTTTATTTATTATAGCGAAGCGTGCGATAATTATAAATATACTATGTTTATAAGAATTTATTGCAATAATCCGAAATATAACTTTATATGGTTTTTCTTATAATTTATTCTTTTCCAAATGAATAATTAAAAAACTAAGAGCAAGATATCTCTAAATTTAATATATATTTAAATTACAAAAAAAGCAAAACATTTACAAAAGATAACATTATTAAATTTTTATTGTTTTAATATATATACTATTTTCGTGACATAGTTTATAAAGTCTAATATTTAGTCTCGTTTATTTATTTAAGTATTTTGATTGTCTCTTCTTTTTGTTCTTAGTTAATGTATCCATATAATAAATAAGTTAATTCTTTTTAAGAATTTATAATTATACACCTATAACTTATTAAATAAATTATGAAAAATAATATCACTATATAAAAAAATACTAATAAATATTTATATATAAATAAAACTTTTCAGCTTTAGAAACATTGACTGCCTCTATACAATTTTTTTGTAAAAAATTTCAAAAACATGGAGCATACAACATTTAACAATAACTTAATAAATAAAATCCATACATTAAAACATTATGATAACATTGAAAAGAATAAACACAGCACAAAATTTTATTAAAAAATTGACCCAAATATTGAATCGGTTTTATGCAAAATAATCTCAAGTAATAGACATTGTTACGCACATTATCGAGATTTAATTAAAACGATTTCATACTTAATAGTAAATAATACAGTAATTTCTGGAATTGTGTTTATGGTAATTATTTTTACAGTAAATATAATGATATATGCAATTTTTAGTTATATTTTAGTGTTTTTATTTAAGAACTATCTGTTATTATATTATTCTTTAATCCTCTATTTCATGTAGTTCCTAGTAAAATTTATTTAATATTTTGTTCTACTTGTTTTGAGTAATATAAATTTCTTATATGAATAAACAAAAAATAATTTGATAAATAAATCATAAGATAGTATTAAATAGTAAAGAACTATTCATTCCAAAAAATTAATTTTATAAATTTATTACATGAATTCGAAAATAATTAAAGATTTAAATTTTTAATAGTAAAAAAAAAAATGTCCATAGTATAATTATATGATGTTTGAATTATTTATTTTCTCATACTTTATCTCAAAAAATTGTATTAATATAATTATATATATTCCCTTGTATAAGTGTATCAGTTATATTTTAATTGTTTATATTATTAAAGTTTCATGATTCAAGTAAAAACATACTTTCTACCTATTTATGTATATATATATATATATATTTTTTTTTTTTTTTTTTTTTTTCTTTCTTAAATATATTTTTACGAAAAACATTAGCATTTACAAGTTTAAATTAACATTACAGAATTCAATCAAATTACACTATATCGTAGATTTCATTGATATTATGCATAGCTCTTATTTTTTTTTATTTCAAGCATATGATTCTGTTATTAATATATACTAGATAATTAGTTAAATAAAATAGAATTATTCATTAACCATATTTATTTATACAGAAAAATGTAGTATTTCATTTTTTTTTATACTTTTCTGTTAATCATTTGCATATAATATATAAACAACATGTTATTATAGATTCTCTTTCCTGATGTACTTATTCTAGTATCCGATCATTCCCAGATTTTATTATCATAATATTATATATCTTGTAATAAAATCGAACTATTACTTATAAGAAATTCACTTATAATATCTCATCATTAATATAATTCTTAGATAAACTATTTTTAAATATTTTAAAACAAATATGGAATTTTTAACTTCATTTCGTGAACAATTTTTTTTTTAAATATCCATCACAATTTTAAATAACATGTATTAAATATATTCTTATGAATAATTATTTATTAACTAAATATTTTTAAAAATAGATATTAAAATTAATGACATACAAGAATATACATATTTTACAAAAAAATAATATATCATAAAATTCCAGTATTACTCAAATAAATATAATAATTATATGAAATAAAATACCTCTCTATACAACTAATTAACCATGACATTGATATATCGAAAGAAATAGAACAGTTCAAGTATAAGAAATTAAAAATAACTTGTATTTATATAAAAGTGTAATATCTTTCCAGCAATACATCAAACATTGTCTATAATGGAAACAGCTCATAATTCTTATAAGGAAATGTGAACAAAATATTATATTTACCATAACAAGACAATGCATAACAAAATAAGAACAAAGCTAAATTACTAGAAAATACGTAAGAAAATAAATAAATATAATAATGTAAATAATACAAAAATTATATAGAATCTATATTCATACAGTTACCATATATACTCTGATAAACGTCTCATATTAAAAATATCTTAAAAATTTCTAAATATAGCACTACATATACAAGAAAAATTGATTTAATAAGAATGCAGTGCATATAGTTACCAATGTATCAGTGAAAAAATTAAATGAATTTTAACTCTTTTATTATTTTATACAATATTTTTATCAAACCTTTACTTCTCCCATATATATAATACTCTAATATATCAATTAAAATTCCTGCGTTCATTCTCCAATATTAATAAAAAATAATTAAAAAATTAACATATCAAATTAACACATAAAATGAAATTTCACTTAATCTAATATAAAATAATTATAATATTTTTACTGTAATTCATAATTATTGTTATAATTTTATATATTACACTAACTTATAAGCATTAAATTACAATTACAGCTAGTAATACTATAAAAAAGCATTTACGCATGTAATAATGTAAATAATTAATAAATATAATACATTTTATAAAAAAATAAAAATACGTAATAAAAAAATAAGCATATATAAAAATATGATATAACTAAGAAATTCTGATGAAGTATTGTATATATCAAAGAAATTTTTTTTTATATATAACAAATAACCAAAAAAAATAATTTATTATTACTTTTGACTACATAAGATAAAGGAATTATATTTTTAATTCTTACTATATTAATATGGCTTCTTTAATTTAAGAATATAAAAACGTTTTTTATAATAATATTATACATATTAAATTTTATTTTCCAAAGAATTTTATAAACAACAGGAATAAAAATATCAAAATTAATTGTTAATTTTACTCAACAAGCAGAATTCTAATTATAAATAATAAATAATGTTATTAAATACTATATTTTTATATTAATAAATAAATACTGAAATAAATATATTTTATATAAATTATATTTTATAAATATTAATTTGTTAACGTATTTGTTGCACTAAACAGAAGTGATAAATGTGATGAAATATATATATATTTTTTTTTTCTCATTAATTTTTTGCTATATTTTCTTTTTCATTGGAAAATAAATTATATGATAATAATTTTAGTTTTTTTCTTTTTTTTTTTTATACCATTTTATACGCCTTATTAAATGCGTGTTTTTTAAAGTATATTTTTTAATACTTTTTTTCATATTTCATCAACAAATATCGAAGTTAATGCACCTATTTTCACTTCTTCATTTTTATCGTTCCTGTATATTGCATTATTCGATAGATTCATGTTCCTTTATAATACAATGCTAATGTATTTTTCTTCCTTTTATTATATTATATTTGCAATAATTTTCTAATCTGAATATCCTATTTTTTCACTATTATTAATATATTTACATTTCCAGGTTACGTATTTTTTTATATTATGTTTATTTATTTACTACGTAGTTGTAATAATACTAAATAATACTGCTATATTAAAAAAAAAAAAAAAAAATTATAAACAATAATTTGTTTCTTTTATGATATATTATTGTAATACCTTTCGTAAAACGATTTAATAGTGTACATATATTAAAAATAATTATTTTATCAAATTTTATTCATTTTAATATACATAACGCTTAATTAATATATATCCATAGAATTTTTAAAATTAATTATTGTTAAAATATGTATTATGAATGAATATTACTTTTTAGTTTCATCTTACTAATTTTATGAAAAAAAAATAATATTTTTCTTATCTTCTTGATACATTAAATATATATTTAATAAGTAAATATAATCTAAAATTTTATTTACAATTCCCATTTAAAACATGAACAGAAAATATTAGTATATAAAAAAAATTTTTACAAACCCCTGAACTCCATAAAAAATTTATAATTAAATAATATATATTCGCTTCAAAAGAAAAAAACTTATTATTATTATTATTAATTAAGGCATATTCAATTATCTATTAAGAAATATATAAGAAAAATATAAATTTAAAAATATATTCCAACCATTTTTATATTTTAAAATTTTCCTTGAATTCTAATTGCCCATATATTTCATTTATTATTGTTCATAAAATATTTCTAAGTACAAAAATGTTCGTCTGTTCACATACCATTTATAATTTTATTATCAATATCCAATATATACACAAACATTCAAATATTATTAGTTAAACATATGTTTTTTCAAAATGTATTCGTTTTTTTTTTTTTTTATTAACTTATTACTATATACCAAATATCCCATAATTACAAAAGCGCCTTTTATTTTTTATTATCATATAATTTATTTTTATTCAGTTTTCGTATACACAAAATGATATTATCCTATTTATTTATTTAAAATAGTTTTTTATTTATTCTCATGAAATATATTCTCTATTCATGACATTATTTTTTAATTGTACGTATGAAATAACAGAGAAAATTTTCTACGAATGATGTGTATAACAGATTAAATAAAATACATAATTCACACTTTCAGAATACATTATGCATTAATTAAAAGTATATTTAAAATTTTTTTTACATGTTAAGCTTTAAGGAATATTTCTAAAGCTAATCTCATCTACATAAAACTGATATTTTTCTAAAAATTTATATGCTCACTGCATAAAATAAATAATAAAAAATGTATACATTCTATTAGATATGTCAGAAATTATCAGATATAGAATAGTAAACACAATAATAATTATTTATAACAAGTTATAATGCTACCAAAAGGTTATTACTGTACACATTATACATACATATAATATTCTGACGAAACTATATTTGTATTTCATAAGTTATTTTAACTATGCTATATTATAATAAACTACTCAAAATTCCATTTATGTTCTTACATTCATTGTTTCTATTTCAAATATTTACCATGTATATCATACATGATATAATACACTAAAATCCAATCATTTTGCTGTTTCAGGAATATAACATAATACATAAAAATATATATAGATTACATTTTTTTGTGGTTTATAAAATATTAGAATAACAATTATTATTAAATATAGAAAATATATATTTTTATACACATAACATATAATATTCTTATATTATTAAATAAGATAATTAAAAAAAAAAAAAAAAATACATATAAAAATTATTCACTATATAAATTTATTTCTTAATATATATTTCCACAATTAACAAATGAGATTGTATATTTTATTCCTAAAAAAGAATAAAATTCATATGATATTATACACATGACCTAATAAAAAAGAAAAAATAATTCAATTTTCTTATATATTAAGTATAGTAGCTTATCCTTCATTTGTACTTCAAAAATTTTTAAAACCTGACATCATTGTTTAATGCATATATTATTTTCCAATGCCAAAAATTTCTTAATACTGTATTGGTAAAAACTACGTACAAGAAAGATAAAGAACTGTTTATTTGTAACTCCATTATTCTTTTTTAATTATTTCATTGTTATGTAGTAGAGGAGTGATAAATAAATAATCCATGTAAATTGTAAATTAAACACTACTAAATATACATTCAAACAATCATTTTATAATCTAAAAATAATAAAAACATAGTTTCAAATGTATATCAAAACTTTAATTTATAATATGTAAACTCATTTATTCGCTATTATTCAATTATATGATTATTGCGTTAAAAACATAAAAACATCCAAATGCCCTTTTTTTATGATATTCAATTTTAACTTTATTTAAATATATTTTCTAAAAAATAATTTATTGTAAAAATTTTTAATTTATATATGCATTTTCAATAATTTTGATATATTTAATCCCATATATTATATGAAGACAATTTTAATGTAAAAAAAAAAAAAAAATGTACTATTAAAGTCATATTCTAGAAGATGTAAAGAAAGTGAAGAAAGAATTTTGTTACAATACACGTGTTCCTGTTTTTTTAAGTTTCAAAATTATAACTATCCTAAAATTTCACATGTAATTATTTTGTTCTTATTAAAAGCTGTTATTATTTCAAGAGTCAAATTTACTCATACATTAATCTATTGTCACATATATATGTAATATTTTGCATTGTACTTTCATTTAATATTTGATAAAAAAATCATATAATACAACAATTCTCAGAGTAGTTTCTATAGAATAATTATATTAATGCGGTTCTAAACGTTAAATCCAAATAATTATTAATTGTAAAGTAAATGTTATTTCGTTGAAATTTATGTTTAAACATTTTATTAAAAGTACAAAATTTATAAAAACTTATTTTAATGTATTAAAAAAAAATTCTAATTCATATATTTTTGTGTTCTTTTATTTAGTAATAATAAAATATTCTACAAATTAGATACAAACAAAAATTAAGATATAAAAGTGAAATCCATGGCATAGTAGAACTTTAAAAATATAAACACATTTATTTGTTTGGTAATAGATTTATTGTTTAAATTTTTAACATAGTAATGTTTACAGAATGATACATTCGCCTAAGTAATTGTTTTCCAATATCTTAAAATGATTTATAATTAAAAGTAATTTTTCTTAATTTTATTTCCTTACCGATTTTTTTTTATTACAGTTATAATTAAAATTCAACTATAAGAAGCAATGTTTCCATAACACTAAATTTATAGAAAAATAGAAATATTGGTATGAAAATATACTTAAAATTCGTAATAGTTCCTATACTCATGGTAATATAGATCATATATATATTTATACATTAAGCTTCTTAAAAATTTCCAAAATTGGAGAAATAGTTTTATTTATTTAAAAAAGATTAATAAGAAAAAAAAGTTTTATTTAATATACTTTAAAATAAATAGTTTATATATCCTAAATATTTATGATAAACTACTAAAATTATTTCATTTAAAATTTGTTTTCTAAAAATTTCCTTTTATGAAAAACTTACTAAATTATTTTTGAAGTTACTTTTTTTTTTTTTTAACTCTTTAACATGAATTATATACGTATATATATTATTTAATATGTTTAGAAAATAAATAAACGCTATCAAAAGAAAATTATAATTCAGATGATAGATTTTATAGTTGAAAACATAAACACGTAATTAACACTTTTATTACTGAACATGTAATACTAATGAACGAGCAGTCAATGAAAAAAAGAATAAAGTTCTTCATTTTAACTAAAATTGTTACATTTATCCGTATAATATGGAATTCCTATTATATCTATAATCCGTTGTAATAATAATTATATGTCAAAACTTTTTTTTTTTTTTTTGGTTTTATGTTAAGTGTTTGAAAAAGAACCAATAATAAATGATTAGATTATTTTATGATATGTTGGTTATGAAAAAAAAACCTATAAATTTAACAATATTACAGCATAATTTTTCGATTATACTGAAAATATTGGTGAACTTAATTATAAACATAAAAAAGCTTTAAAAAGTTTAAATAATATATTTTAAGCCTCAAAAATATTGAATAACGGAATCATATATCAATATATGAACTCGTTATTACATAGCAACGTAATACACTAATATATTTGTTATAATACTGCTAAAATGCTCTATAATATGTTGACTTTTATTATTAATAGATCGTTCTCTGAAAAATTCATTAATAAATATTTTAATATTGAAGAAGTTGTATTTATAAAAAACAAAAAACTATTTCTTTTTTTTGAAAGTTATTAAATTATAAAACGCTAAATGAAGAATGATAAGACCAATAAGAAGAACAAGTGTTTTGTCTATATAAAGAATACACTTTTATTATACAAGAAAATAAATAAGTAAAATAATTCAGACGCATATAATGAAGAAATAAATAACTTTGAACCAGTCATTCAGTAATTCGGAGATATCTCTCATACATAATAAATGTCCACATATATCCCCATACTTAGAGTAAATCTTATCCATTCATGAATTATTTATATCAAAAAAAAAAAAAAAAAAAAAGAAAAGAAAAGAAAAGAAAAGAAAAAAAGAAAAACGAAAGCAAAAGTCCAGGGAGAATAAAAGTCACAAAAAGATATTAATGGAATTAATAGAGATGAATCTAAAGAATCACTTATATATGTATATTATAATTTTTTTGTAAAAGTACTTTATATAATTATTTATTTTAATGTTCCATAGTTCATCAAATAAAATACAAAATTATATCAACAAAAAGAATATATATGCATTTATATAACACTATTAACCGTATTTATAATCGTGTAACCGTCTTAGAAATGTTACCTGCATATAATATGTAAATAATCAGTTGAATAGAAGGGATAATATAGATTAATAATGTAGTGATTATAAACGTGCATATAAGTTGGAAAAGGGTTACCTCTAAAATAATAAACTTTGTAAAATGATAATAAAAAATTTAAGAAAACTGTATAATATGAACAGCAAAAAGAGTAACGACCTGTGCTAATATTACATTCATTAACTGTTTAATAATACTTGGAAAAGGTTCGGCGCCAATTCAAATAATCTTTGTGATCTACAAAATTGGTAACATAATTCTCTATGTAGGATATAGTATTAATAGTTAGTCAGATGGAAGCTACTATTAATATTGTTTTTATCTCAATATAAATTTCAAAAAATTTAAAGTAAAGAAAGATTTACCAAAATTTTTTAAAAAGTACGAAGTTTTTGAAAGTGAGATTGAGTCCAATACAAATAAAAATGATATATTTTGTAAATACAATTTATATATACAGTCTATATAAAAAGTATATATCGATGTTGTAAATATTATGTTGAACATGTAGATTTTGATGAAACCTGTAAAGACTTTTTTAAACATAAAAAAAAATATAAAAGATATAATATCTTAAATTATACTGAGATAATAAAATGTCCATTAAAGATAAAAAAAAGTGTATTATGACAATATCTTTATGGTGTATCTAATTTAAGAACAGAACACTCAATTTATCAAGTTCATTCACCGAATAATGCTAAAAAAGTTTTATCTAATACATCGAAATATCTTATTAAGGAATTACCAAAAGATAATCTCTACTCCTTACTGTTAGTAATTTTTGTAACTCTTGGAATACTTCTTTTTTTAATCTTTATAATGTGAATATAAGTTTAATTCTAAAATGTAAATGTTTTATGGTACTAAGTATATTTTTTTTGATCAAAATTTTTTTAATATAAATTAAGTGTATTTTGCACATTTCATATTTTCATTTTTACGCTAGTTTATTACTATAGAAAGATGAATTTATAAAATTCTACCAAAAGAAACATATAGTTACACGTTTCTTGAAGGCAACGCAGGAATTTTTTGGGTACATGCAACATATTCAAATAAAAATTCGAAAAAAAGGAGGCTTTATTTAAATTATTGAACCACGTAATACTTATTAGACTAATTATAATATAAAATGCTTACTTAGTAAAAGGATATTGAGAGGCTTACAAATCATGTTATATCCGTGTTCCTTTTTATTAAGAAAAAAAAAAAGATTAAAAAAACATATATTTATTCTTTAAAGATTACTCTTATACATGTATTTATTTTTGGTAAATTTAGATTCATATTTATATAATGGCAAAATTTCTTTTTCTTTTTTTTCTTTTTAGTTAATTAAATTATATATTTTTTGTTAATAATCTTTTTTTTTTCTTTTAAACAAATATCTTCAAAATAAAGTAAAATTTATTTTAGATAAATTATAAAAATATATTTTACTTTCATATTTAACAATTTATTTTGTATTTAAATAAATATATTAACCACAAAAATACGAAGAAAAAAAAATATACAAATAATATTTCATCACATTAAATACATATATTATAATATACCTACAGTGTGCTTGGTCATAACATTACCACTGAGGCATGTGTAATAGACAACTAAAATAGTAAATATACTTCTGAAGTTTTAATTTTTGTGAACAGGTAATGTGTTACTTAAATTTTATGCATTTACTTCCGGAAATATGATGTTATCATAACATATATATTAAATAGAAATGAATATATTACATTACATTAAAAAATATATATTATTTAACTATCATTAATATTTGTATCATTCAGCATTTAATGATTTTTTGAAATTTGTTAAAATTTAGATATTTTTATTTTTTAACAATGCTAAGAAGAATAATTATTCTTTAATGAATAAAAGTTTTATAAAAAAAAAGAATAACATTATACAAGAATATTACGTTTTATTGTGTGAAACCACTATTGAATGCATATTGAATATATACAGAGTATTATGTATGCTATTAATATGCTTCATTTTTCTTTAATTATCAGATGCATATATTCTTTTTGTTTTCCCCTTTTATTGGCCACTAATAAGTCAAATGTAATGTAATGTAAAAAATAAATTGCGCAATTATTACAACTGTATGAATATCATAAAATGGATAAACCAGTTTAGTTAAAAATATACAGAAAATACATAAAAATAAAAAAGGATGAAGACTTATTTTTATAACATTTTTCGATTTTTCAAAAATAATGACAAATTTTTAATGTCGTGAATATTTCCAAATATTAATATGTATGATAGTTAATAGTGTGTTATATAACCGTTATTATTTTTTTTTAGTTTATACATAATAACACTGAAATAAATTCTGATAGAATAATAATTTTAAAAAATAATAAAAAATTCAAATATATATATTTTTTTTAAATGGGTTATGATATTATATAATTATAGCGAATACATAATTTTAAAAATGGATTTGAGTTATACATTAAAAAATAAATGTTCAAAAAATGTAAGAAATATTTTTTGATGCTTACTTTCTTTTTATTTTCAAAAATACTATAAAATATCAGAATTATTATGATATGAAGTTAAAAAAAACTAATACCAAAGATACATAAGCAAATACAAGAATATAATAATATCACTTATTATTACTGTTTAACTATCTGAAAAAAATAGAGAACTCAATTTAGTATATTTTCATTTTTTCATATGTATTGTAAGGATTATGTGAAGTTGTATTCTATTTGATAAGCATCAATATTTCTGTTATGTTTTATACATAAATACATTTATAACGCATTCGTTTTAACTTATGTTAATTTATTTGTATTTCCATCAATAATTTTTTTTTTTACCAAGTACATCGATTATTTTTCTTCCCCTACAAATATATTTTAAATATTATATTTACCAAAACGTTTATACTATTAATGACAAATATTATCGAGAAAATGATGTTTTAATTTCCATATTATTTAAAATGAATAGAAAAGGAAGATGTAATATTGTAATTATCATATGTAGACCATTTAAAAAAAAAAACAATATTATAATTAAGTAAATATTTCCTATAATAAATATCTACGATTTAATAAAAAAACGTAATATTTTTAATGCATTATATTAACCGTTAACTAATATATTTCATCAGTTATAATATTTTACAAAATTTTAATATCCTTTCTGTAAACTGTGGAAAAATATATGTAAATATGTAAACTATTTAAGCAAATTTTTACGAAATATTTGAAGTTACATATCTTTAAATAAAATAGACACATTATTAACTATAAAGAAAAGTTTCATAACTCCAAATGTATATTCATTCAATGCCTTAAAATAAACGCAAGAACAAATAATTATTTTATTATGTATATTATAATTTATCCTCACGAATATTTAAAAACATTTTGCTCCATGTTGCATTATTTTAATGGAATTATAGGGTAAATGCATAAAAGAATATCTTATATATTATTATTTTACCGTGTAATATTATAGTTAAATGGTAATTTTAGTTTTACTTTAATTAATAAGTTGTCTTTCATATATTAATAATAACACTACTCTAAATTAATAATGAAATATTATTAAATAACATTTAGGATTAAGAAATATTTATTTGTATTTCATATCCAGTAAAAAAGAATATTTAATATGTCAGTAGAACGTGAAATATCATTTTTGATATATATTTTTTTTCATATAATGATAAAAAGTTCTCTGGTTATTAATTAACGTGACTGTAGAAATAGTGAATAGTATTCGTACAATATTGGAAATGTTGGGGTAAATATTATTTTTTCTTCTAAAATAACTGTTTGTGTCATATTATTTGTTTATTTTATGTCTCATTAAACAGAATCAAAAAGATTATCCTTAAAATAAAAGTTTATAAATTAATGCAAATTTTAATTTTACTTTTTTCTATAGAATAATATTAATATAATAAAATGTTCAATGGATAATATATAATAATATAGATTCCTCATATTCAACATATTATCCTATGAAACTTATTAGGATTGCAATATAAGAGCAATATTCGTTTAATTTATTGTATCATTAAAAAATTAGTAGAAAATCAGGAAGTACATTTAGAATTCCTTAAAATACATTATGGTTATTAATTGCAGTAAGTGTTGTAATTACTTGATCCATTAGTTATGTGTAAAAATAAAAGATGGTAATTTTTATGTCATATACATTAATGACCTTTAAAACAAAATGGAAAATCCCTTAAAAGGTGAATGTTATAAAGATGAACACAAAGAATAATTCTATAAAAATATATACAAAACAACATAATATAGTAATACTAAATGATAAAAAATATTATAATTTTCTTCAGAATAATATATAATAATATAAAAACTGTAATGAGTAGGAATAATGTTTCAAAACATGGACAAATATTACAACATATAGAAAATATATGTAAGTTATTCTAAAAGACGGAAAAGAATTATAATGAAGCACACTATGATAAAGTAATATTTAAAGTCTTGTATACTTAATATTTATGAAAATTAAATTACCTATGAACAAAATATATTTAGAATTTGTTGAAGAAAATATAGACCTACAGCAAATGAAACTTGGAAATCTAATGATTCTAAAAAGGATTTAACTACGTTATGCAAATATAGAGACATACTGTTAACAGTTACCATGAAAAACAATGTGTGAATTTGTACACTATAGTTTTCCATTAAAATAATTCATATAAACAATTATTTTAGTATTCTATAGTTGTTATACAATAATAAAAATCATATGATTTATATCGTGCATTTAGAAATATTGATAATTATTTTTCTATTATTGATTTACAGGAAAATGTTTTAAACGTTTTGCGCCCCAAATAATATACATGAGAAATATCATAGCAATTATTATATCAATAAATATTGCAATAACTGCACATATATCTTAGGGTTATATAATTATAGAGGAAATTATCAGTTCTTAAAAATTTATCGATAAATCTAAGAATAAAATGTCGATATATTCAAAATGAATTAAAAAATGAAGATGATCATTTTCTATATTTTATTTATTGAATATATAAGGAAATAATAAAAATATACATCGGTTAAACCAATAAAACTTTTAATATGCCTTTTATTTAACAAAACGCCCTAAGGTACCGTATAATACTAAGTTAACGGGAGAAAATTTTGGCAAAAATTCTAATTTAATAGAATATGAAAGTAGTGAACAATCAAAAGTATTCTGAATTACGTATAATCCTGAATATAATTTTAATCAACATATTTATAAATTGAATAAAGTTATGGGATTAAGGACTGTCAATAATTTCGAATTAAACAGTTATAAACATTGCTTATATCATTTTGGTTGTATTTTAGAAAAATGCAAAGAGATCATATATTTGTTTTACTATTTTTAAAATTATTTTATTACAGAAAGTAAATTTTATTCTGTTAAGAATAAAACAAATATATTTATTGTACTCATATTAATAAAATATATGAAAGTTGGGTAGGTTAGTGCAATATTTATTTTTTTCGTTCTAATATATGTAGGGACACTTATCCAAATTATTTTTAATATCATCCAAGTAATAATCCGTAAAATCTTTGTTCATTACTAAAATATAATGAAATTCCACTGTTCCATAAAAAAATGAAAAATCTATATAAACTTGTGCTCAATGACTATAATTTTATAATAATAAGTAAAAATCTATTAGACACAGCATATAAAAATTCTATATAGTGTAATTTTTTACACTCTCGTTTATTAATTCAATAACACTATACTTTGTGTAATTTATAGAATGTTGTCCTATTAATTTACACTTGCACACATTTTCAGTTAAGTTCATTATTTAATAATTATTTATGTTAATAGACAATAATTATTAATAATAGAAATGATATATGTGTTATTCCATCAACTCAAATTAATCAAGGAACACAATTTATTTTTTATGTTTGATTATGGAAGCTAAATTATCATGATAATCAAAGTAAGTTGTAATTTGATAAGACATTATTAACAAGCGAAACATAAATTTTATTAAATTTATGAACTTATTCATTTAGTATGATGTTATTATTGTAAAGCAAACAAGATTAATCCTTAGTTATAATAAAATTTAAATCTTAAGAGTATAAAAATGAACTGAATTCATAAATTGTTCATATTACACATATGTACACTTTATTAATATATAACACAACAATATATACCCTAATATTTCCCTTACAAGCTTACATATTTTCGTTCTATACAAATGATGATTAAAACATATGATTACATTCGGAATAAATAGATTCATCTACACAATATGCCATAAGAATATATTATAATTTTATATTAATAGGAATTACTTATAACTGTACATGTTACTTATAAATTTTATACATTTAACATACTATCAAGATATTCCATAAACAAACATAAAGATATTAATTTATGACATGTGTAAAAATAATTAATTTATAAATATTATTATGTAGTATTACTTATTCTTGTAAAATAGGCTTAAACATAATTTGTGAGCCCTTACAATATTATAATACTCTTTTTTAAGATTAAATAATATTGTAAATTAGGACAATTAATAAAAGACTATTTAAAACTGGATTACTGAATGAACGAAATGTAACAGCAGGAATAAATTTTAAAAGGGGAAACGTGAACACTTAATAATAAAAAGTAAAAATAATCATGTATAAAAATTAACTAATTTTAAAATTACAAAATTTTATTATTAACTAAATGTATATTTCAATCTGGTTTTATCCCACAAATCACTCTTATATATAAAAGAGTAAGTAATTCAGTTGAAATGTATGAATATATATTTTAATAGTAAAATATCTCTTAATACGCTCAACAAAACTTATTTAAGTTCTATATCGTTCAACAGTTTAAATAATATAATTAATTAGGGAAATTATTTTAATAAAGAAATTTTAAAAAGTTCAAGAGTATTTTTACATATTTCATAGTTATATCATTGTGTACAGTCATTAAGTTCATGTTAATATTCATTATATACCTTAAGTACAATTAATTAAAATTCAGTTATAAAAAATATATACAATAATTATTTATAAAAAATAATATACTACATCACATACAAAGTTATAGTACCTCATACGTTACAATATTTATAAAAAATGTAAAAAAACAAAGAAAATAAGAGTAATTGTATCATTGTAATATTTTACTAAAGTTTCATTAAAATTTTTTTTTTTAATTTATTAATTTATTTTTTTATAAATGCTTTATTGTATATTTTTTTTATTTAAATTTTTATGTTTGACATATTTGTATTTTTAATTTTATACCATGTTTCATACAATATAGTACATTTATAGACCTCTTTTTGACAATAATATTAGCTATTATATATTTATTTCACCTAAAATAAATAAAAATATTCTAGAACGCGCAAACGATAAGTAGTGTATGCTACATAATTAAATATATATTCGAACGTATTATTAATCAAATCAGCGTTAAGCACGGTAATGAATTAACAAAATATCCAAAAAGTTGACTAGCTAACAAACTAAACAAAACATATGTAAACTTTCAATACTCACAGAATTTCGCAAGTACAAATATTTACGGGCTATAATATAAAATGTGAATTATTTTTAATGATTTTTTTCTTTTTCTTTCATAAAATAATACGATCATCAAATACAACTGAAAATAATGTATGATTCATTTGTCATAATTTAATGTGTTAGCCACGTAAAATGTAAGAATAGTTAACGTTACAATAAAACTAATAAAATGGTACTTTTTAATTCCATATGATATATAAGTCATTTTTTATTTACTATAAAATTATGTTCGCTGTTTTCATATATTAAATCAGGTACAGTTTAATTTTATGCTTAATCATCAAACTATGAAGTGTGTCAAATGGAATTTTAAGGCGACAAAATGGAATGTATATTGATTTAATAAAATTACATTAAGAAAAAATATACTTCCAGTGTAATATTATTATTATAATAATTATTCATTTCTAAGTTTTATACAGCATTAAAATGCATACCCAAATGGAATTAATTGTAACTTACAAGAAGATATGAAAAAATTATATTAAAAATAATATATATTTATTACACTACATAGATTATTCTTTTTCTAAAAACGCTAATGATATTTTTTATTTTCTATCTCGCTATATATTTTTAGTAATTATTTTAATATAGTAGACTGATATACAATATCTTAAAGCTTATTCAGTTTCAGAATAGCATAATTTTAATAAGTTTAAAAAGATAAATATGATAAGTAAAAAAAAAAAAAAAAAAATATATATATATATATATATATAGCATCCAATTAACTTTATTCTACATTGGTATTATGTGGCTCATTAAGAAAAGAAGAAATATAACCATTAAGACTTATGAAAATGAATTAAATAAAAAATTACTGAAAAAGCATGAAATAAAAGATAAAAAAATAGAATAAAATAAAAAAATAAAAAATGAATATGTGTATATAATGATACTTGATATGAAATATTGTTTCCATTTACAATATATAATTAGCACTTCAATGTTATTATTCATTTTTCGTGGATCAAATATATCACCTAATGAAATTAAAATTTGTCATTAAAAAATATTTCTTCTCAAAAAAACGTTCTGAAATAAATTATTTTATTATTCGTTTTAAACACTTTAATTTATGATTTCCTTTCTTTATCAAAAAGTTATTCTAATTAATAAGCCAATGAACAGATATGCAATATATACATTTACATGATCAGGATAATCATAGAAACTAATAACATTATATCTTTAAAAATTAAAATGTGTATTGAAATGAAAATGAAAACATGAAAAATTAAACAAATATACAACAAAACTACTAAATCAACAAAACAAATAGCTAAAATAGAACTCTGGGAATTAACTAAAACACAAATGTATAACTCATTTTCATACATATATAAATAAAAATAATAATAAAAAATAGGAATTATTTAAAAATGTACACATTATTATTATATTTACAGTGTAATTAAATATATAAATAAACGATAAAAATTTAAATGATCCATTTATATTAGGTGATGTGTGAATAAAATTAAACAATTTTTTTAGATAAAAAATTGAAAAGAATATAATTCAAATATAGCACAAATAATAGGTGTTTACATAATAATCTTAAATATATAAAATTTTATGTATATTAAAATAATTGCATTCAATTTAAAGATTTCCAAGAATAATTTTTTAGTATTATAAAAATGAGTGTATAAAATTATTCATATGATGCTTAATTCAATTATTACGTTTACTCACCATTAATTTTAAAAAATTTATAGATAACATAAACTACAGATGCAAGAAATAGAGCCACTGAAAATAATATACCACCAGACCACTTTGAAATCAAAAGCATTATCATGAGAAAACCGGATATCAAAATTGGACTAAGAGCTATAAACATATTTGTGAACATACTTAGATCAAACTTATCTGTAAGTTTCCTTGTCCTTTTACATTTTGTATCCCTTAGTTCTGCCACGCAATTTTCGTATTTTTCATCTAAACTCTTTAAAAAACTTTTAGACAACGATGATTTTTTTTTTCTTCTTGAATCAAATTTTTTCATTTTAATTGGTTCTTTTTTTTCTTCATATTCCGATTCTTTGAGACTGTCATAACTATCATAATTATTATCAATATATTTAAATGAATTTAATGGTATTTCAAAATTACTATCGTACATTTCTTTTTTGTAATTTTCCTGGAAATCCCCATTTTGTATTAATGCATTTAATTTATTTGCAAAAATATCATCATCTTCATCTAGTAAATGCATGGCCTTTTCTTTTAAGAATGAGTAGTTCTGTCGGAAATTTACATCTGTTTCTCCAATTAATATTCTATCTACTCTTGCATCTGATACATTATATAATATGATGTTTTTATTCCATGATTCTCCAGAAGTAGTTGACTAAAAATTAAGTAAATATATACAATATTTAAAAAAATATATATATTTCTTCTATATAAATAAAAATATTAGTTTTAAAATGAAAATGCAAGTTTATAAAAAAAAACTACAAATGTTATTAATTATGATTGTTATACTACCTCATATAAACACTGGCTAATCCATATTAAAATAGTAAATGAGACAATATTAATAAAAGAGACTTTATTTGTTTGTATCATAATGTTGAATTTAATGATAAGAATTAATATTTTGTGGTAAAAGAATTTTTATATATATGATTTTTCATATAATAATCAATAGAAACTACATATATTATGTAAAAATTCTTTTTCTATATTGTTTTCTGTCAAAATCTTTTAAATTCGTACTTTTATATATTAATATATAACAAAATTTCATATTCAAACGTAAAAAAACAAAAAATGTTTTTAATAAAAATATTTTAGTAAATTTTTGTTTGTTCAAATATTATTATTAATATAATATTGAATAAATTAAGATTTTTAAAAACATATAATTATTATATAATATTCAAAATTAAATATGCTCTAAATACTTTATTTAAAAAAAATTATTTATATTTATATATTTTCTACTTACTTTAATAAAATGTTTTTTTAATTTTCTTGAGATATTAATAAAATATAATATAAAAATACTCAACAATAGTAGATACAAGATAGACTTTCAGAAGATTAAAAATTTCTTTCTACAATTGAAAAAAAAAAAAAAAAAAATACTTTTAATTCATGTATGGTCTTTTATTTCTTACAAAACTTTTTTTTATAATTATATCCAATGATTAAAGTAAATTACTAGAATAACAAAATTAATATTTTTATAAAAATAATGATTAATTAAAATTCAATTAGTACGTATGTAACATATACAAAATACGTATAATTATGTATTTTAAAAAAAGATGTTTAATAGCCCCTATCAACGTTGTGATAATAGATTATATTTTAATTTAGCTTACTTTAATTATTATAATATATAAGACAAATTTATGTTAAACTTTTTATAAATAATCTTAAACCAAATAATTTTTTCTTCTGTGGAGGTTGCATTTTGTACCTTTAAAATTTATTCGAAATTGTTAATAATACATATTAAAAAAATAATAACAAAAATAGAAATAAAAATCAAAACCAGGATAAATTTCTTTTTTAAAATAATTTCCATTAAAATAAAAAAAAAAAAAAAAAATTTCTTTGTTAAAAATGTTATAAATAGCTATATGTACATAATTATTTTACACCTTAATGATATATTTTAACGTGAAATTATTATCTATTTTACTTAATAAAAAAATGCATTTAACAAGACAGAAAAATTCTCTTCGATATAAAAGAATATCATTAATGAAATCAAGATTACGATGAACTAAAAATAATTAAAAGCCATTACCTCTAATAACAATTTCTTAGCTAAAACTATGGTTATAATTTTTATTGTATCGTATAAATATTATAAAAAATTTTCCACATTTCAACCATATACTATGATTTAATTACTTTTAGCTGTTGAAAAAACAGTGTAAATATATTTCCCCTTCATCAAATATTTTGCTTTGTAAAGCATTAATATGAATAAGTTATATTATCTTATACATTTACTATGTTTGTAATACATAATATATTATTATGTTTAATTATGTTCTTTATTTATGCGTATATATATATCCACAAGTAAAAAATATATTTTTTTTTAAATTGGATGATTAATTATATATATATTGATATCTATAAAACATATCCTTTCTTTAATATTATTATTTATATTTATTAAATATATAATAAATGTCATATTCATGGTAAACATACTTTTACCATATAAAAAATTTTAAATAAAACGAAACTAAGTACAATTAACAATTTAAGGAAAATATCATTTATATTAAAAAACCTCTAATAAATGCCTTAATAATATTTCTATTTTAAAATATATGTATTTTTACGAACTTATAAATCTTAAGTATATCCATTAATTCATAAAGAATTTTTATTTATTAAAACGAGTAAAATTGATTAGTAGATGAAAATAATTTTCACGACGTTTTTTAACAATAAGGTTGTTTACTATTTAAAAGATATATATATTTGTATCTATGTGTAATATTTATTGGCATATTATAGATCAATACCCTTCTGCTGCAATAATAAGCCTTAACTTGTAATTCATGGATTCAGAATTAGGGCCTTATATAATAAATTATCAGGTCAAATGAAACATAATCCAAGAAATTTCCTTCAATCATAAATTTTATATTTAAAATACGAATTTTTATGTTAAATTATATGAAAAAACTATTTAACTTAAAGCACATATTTATGACACATTTTGAGGATAATAATAAAAAATGAATTAATAAACATTTACACAAATATAAATATAATACGAATTTATATGTGTTTATCTTTTAAAATAAAATTTTATATGAATATATACAGCAATAATATTAGTACTTTATATTTTAAAAAGATGTACCCTTGGGGTGTTGAAATGAATGTATACACAAAAATTTTATTTTGAAAAAATTTTAAACAACCAAATAAAGTATTTTAAAATGACTATATAAAGGAATATATAATATATATAGTTTATCTCTACTTGAACAAGGTTATTATGTTCATTTATAAGCGCACACTTTGATTTTCATATATTGTTATTATAAATAATCTTCATATAATGTGAACTATATATTTATTGAAAATATATATTATACATAAAATAAAGTTACTGATTAATATAAATGTCAGCAAATTATAATATGTATTCAGAAAAAAATATTAAAAAAATAATTAATTAAATATATATCACTGAAACAATTAATTCTAAGAACTTTATTATTGTTCTTTATTTTTTTATTGTTAATAAAATACTTTTTGAATTATTCTTTAATTAGTTTATAAATAATTGGTAGGAAATTACATTTGAATTTTCTCTAATTTATTACGTAATAAAAATATTTATTAATAAAAAGCAATATAATAGTATTTTTTCCTTTTTCTCATGTAGTTATATTTAATAACACAAAAAAATAAAATCAAATTAGAGGAAAAAATTTAATAATATTTCCTATAGCTTTAAAAATAATTTATTACAGAAATAAAAATAAAAAAATAAAATAAGATATATCAATATAAGAACATTTTACTCCCTAATTCTTGAATACATTTACAAATTTAATATTAAATTATAAAAAAAATATAAGAATTACATTATATGGCAATACATATGTTATTTTTTTATATACCTCTAACAGTTATAAAATTATAGTATATACATTTTTATATATTAATAAATATATATACTTTTTAAATCTAAATAATTTGTTTAATTGTCTTTAAGAATTAATGTAACAACAATAATCATGCTTTCCAACTACTCAAAAATATTTTAGTATTTCACTTTAGTTGTCATTGATATATGCAATAATACATCTCAGTTCTGCAACAAAAAATTGTACATAAGAACTATTCTAAATATATATATATATTTTTTTTTTTCTTTACAAATAAAAAGTATCTATTTTAAGGTACATAACACAATTTTATTAATTACACGTATTATATTTCTGGATTATAAGATTAATTATTATATGTACTATTAATAACATATTTCCTTTACTAATCAAAGATTAATTGTATTATAATTGTTGAATTACAGACTCGATTAATAACAAATTTATTAATATTTATATGGTGTTATATTATACATATTAAAAGTGATCTTCAACAAAATACGTAACTTTATATCTTAGTGTGAAGTAAAAATAAATTATCAAAAACTGTAATAATTTTTTTTTCATGGTTCAATAAAATTATTCATATTAAAGATACTTAAAAATAATTCCTCTTATGGTAAAACGGGGTGTTATATTAATATAAAATTGTAAAATTACAACATCAATTTATACATAAGAAGATTAAACAAATTAATTATGTAAAAAAGGTGAATAAAAAATTAACAAATAAAAAAATGTATTTAATACGTATGTATGTTTGTATGTATAATTAATATAATATTTATGCACTGTACTATTTTCGCTTTGACATTGTTATTATAGGAGCCTTGTTTGGATTATCATATTATGTATTAATATAAAATATATACATAAAAACATTATACAATTCATAAATATAATTTATAAATTTCATTTATCTTATAATTTCATAGAAATAAATTAGTTATTAAAAAATAAAACAAAAAAAAATATTTCTTAAAATTTCATGTATTAATAAGCTAATATTTAATATATAAAAATCTATGTTTGTATATATATGCATTAAAATCTTCCTATGGAAATTATAAATTTAACATTTTTTTAGATATTTCTACAGAAATAAAAAAAAATTATATATAATTGGAATATATTTTAAATACAAGAATTTATTTAGCAACAAAACAAATATTTAGAAAATCATTATCTTAACATATACAATACATTACTTTCTTAAGATATTTACTCATGTATACTTAAAAAAAATTTTTACACAACAATTTAATTATGAACACATTTTAAAGATCAGCGTTTTGGTGGTCAATCATAAATTGTAAATAATTATTGCACGCATTTATATAATTAGATATTATAAATATTTTATAATATATACTTAAAACAAATTTTTGTAAAAATATACAATATATATATGAAATATTTTTTTTTTATGAAAATAATAATAAATGATGTATGATAATACACAATAACTATTAATCTTATGAGTAACCATTTTAATTTTACCTTTATTATTAAATTTTTTATGTAAAAGTTTTTCCCATTTCATAGAAACATAATATTTAAAAAATATATATCATTTTTCACAAAACAAAATAGGGTGTAAGTAAATATCCGATCCATAAATCTTATGCATGCTGCATTAATGTACGTAACCCTTTTTAATTAAAAAAAAAAATATATTTTTGAGAATACAAATTTATGAACTTGAAATTTAAAATGACAATTATAAAAAATTTTAATTCATAAGAATATATAGATATTATAAAAACAAACATTTATTACAAATTAATAATTTTATAGGAAAAAATATGAAAACTATGAATAATAAAATGATTTTTTGCGTAACTAATGATCCATGACATTTATATATTGAAAGAAATAGGACAGTGTAACTACTATTATATAAATGTAACAATTAATTATATAAATATATAATAAGCTTCTAGAAGCACGCAGAATACGATTCAATAATGGAAACAGCTAATAATACATATTAAGAAATGTAAAAACAATATTATATTTACTATAAAAAGATAATTCACAACAAAATAATAACAAAACTAAATTACCAGAAGATATGTAAGAACAAAAATAAATGTAGTAATGTAAGTAATAGAAAAGTTATATAAAATTTATAATTCATACAGTTTCCTTCTGCGGTCTGATAGTTTTATAATATTAAAAAATTCTTAATAATTTCTATATAAAATACTGTAAGTTAATATATGTAAAATATATTTAATAAAACATCAAAATATATAGTTACCATTATATTATTGAAAGAATTTAGTTAAATCAATCTTAACTTTTTAATTATTTTTTACAGTATTTTTACTAAACCTACACTGCTGTAATATATATAATACTCTAACAGATTATTTTAAATTCTCACCATTAATTCTCGAATTTTCCTAAAATATAATTAAATAAATATCCTATAAAATGAACATTTAAAATATAACTTTATTTATTCTGATATAAAATAATTATAATATTTTTACAATAATTAATAATCACTGTTATAATGTAGTTACATCTCACGAAATTATATCTTTTTCATTACAGTTGCTACTAGGCATAATTTAATAATGTATTTACACATATAATCAAGTTATTAATTAGTAAATATAATTCATTTCATATAATAATTTAAACATGTAATAAAAAAGCAGGTAAATAAAAGAAGTTGATAAAATAAAGAAATGCTAACTTATAATTTTATTTATGAGAAATGCACTTTTCTTATATAACATATAAAATTAAGTAATTTATTATTATTGACTATTTAAACAAAAGCACTCATATTTGATTTACATTCTTACTATATTTCTATGAAATCATTTATTTAAAAATATAATAATGTTTTTCATAATAATAATTGATATATAGAATTTAAATACCCAAAGAATGTTACATGAATTAATTATTATAAAAATTTATATGTAAACTCATTTGTTATACTGAAAAAAGTGATAAGTATGATAATATATACATATGTATATATTCTTTTTTTTTATGATTTATTATTATTATTATGTTTTTCAGTGAAAATTAAATTATAAAATAATAATATTAGTTTTCTTTTTTTTATTTATAACATTTTCATACATCGTATTAAATGTGTATTTATCAAAGTATATTTCTTATTTTTTTTTTTTTTTTATATTAAATAAAGAAAAATCTAAATAAGATAATGCACCTATTTTCGTTTTTCCAAATGATATACTTTTTGCATATCACTTTATTCGATAGATTTATATCCCTTTCTAATACAGTGCTAGTTCACATTTCTTCCTTATACTTTATTAAATTTTCATTAATTTACTCATTCGAATATACCAATTTTTATCTATTATCAATATATTTAAATTTCCAAATTAGTCATTTTTACCTTTTATTTTAATTTCTCTTCTAAATTGTTTTGATAACACTAAATAATAATATAATGTTAAAAAAGTTAGAATAAGAATATATAGAATAGTTCATTATTTCTTTTTTTATGATATATTATTGGAATTAACAATCTAAATAAGATTTAATATAAATATATATCATGAATAACTGAGTTATCGATTTTTATTCATTTTAACCTAGTTAATTCGTAATTAATACATGTTCATAGTATTTTTGAAGTAAATTATTGTTAAGATATGTAATAGAAATTGGTTTTTCTTTTCAGCTCTTTTTAAGAATTGAACGATTTAAAAAGAACACCTTTTTTCATTTGTTTTATAGTATAAAAATATTTTTAATCTATTAATGTAATTTTAAATTATATATCTATTTTCTATTTAAAACAATAATGACAAAATTGTATATATATATTGTTCTATTGCAAATATCAGAATTACATAATAAAATTATAATTAAAAAATATTTATTTATATCAAAAGAAAAAAAATATTATTATAATATATCTATTCTCAGAATATAAAATTCAAGCATCGTTAACAGTTTTTATATTGTATATGATACATATTCATTAAGCAACATAACGGAAAAGAAAGATATATAACTTAATATTTTTATAAAAAATATGTTATTCAAATATCTATTAAAAAATGTATAACAAATATATAGTTTAAAATGTGCACTGCAATAATTTTTATATTTACAAATTCTCATATAATTCCTTTCTTCATGTATATTTCCGATCGTTATTATAAATGAAATAATCCTATGTATAACAGTTCGCAACCTTTCATATGGAACTTGTAATTTCATTATACATTTCGAATATATACAAAAGTTTACATATTATTATTTTTGCATTCTTTTTTAAAATAATTTCAGTTTTTTTCTTTTATCTTTTATTAAATTATTATTGTACACAGAATAATCCATAATTATAAATTCTCTTTTTAACTTTCAAGATCCTATAATTCATTTTCATTGCCTTTTTATATTTACATAATAGTTTTAGTCCGTTCATATATTTAAAATAGTTTTTTACTTATACTTAAAAAATGTATTCTCTATTTCATACCATTATTTTTAAATACTACAATGATATAACATAGAAAAATAGTTACAAATGTAAATATAACAAATGAAACAAAACACTCAATGCATTGATACAATTTATATTGTAAATTAATTAAATGTTTACTACAAACTTTTCTTTTAGGTTAAACCATGAAGAACATTACTAAAGCTTATATCATTTATATAAATATGATATTTTAAAAAAAAATACTATTCTCAGTTCACAAAATAAATTAAATGGAAATGTGTATACTATATTAAAGATTTCAAAAATAACAGAATATAGAAAAATCAAACTATTATTAATTATTTAATATCATTTATGTATATGATTTTATGATACAACAAAAAGGTGTTCGTTTTATATAATATATACCCAATATATTTTGATAAATATATACATATAATTTATATGCTATTTTAACTGCTATAGATAATAATAATAACTTTGCCTTCAGAATTCCATTTACATCCTTATATTCATTATTCCCATTGCAAGTTTCTATATTATACATCTCATAACAACACAAAATTCAGTCGTTTTCCTATATAATGAATTTAGCAGAATATATAAATATATTTAGTTTACATTTTTTTATAGTTTTAGGAATATTAGAATAACAATTTATTGTTAAATATCCAATATGAAATTCATTTTTTTAGGAAGAAAATGTAATATTTGTTTATTATAAAGATAATTATAAAAAAAGAAAAAGCAAAATTTAAGCAAAAATAAAATTACCTTATAAATTAAAAGAATATTAGAATGAATCTGTTATTCTGATATAACACAATAGCAAAAAGTTACAAGTTAAACTACAAATAGAAAAAATAAGAGAAAATGTATTATTTAGTTACATTCTTTCTTTTTTTTACATTTATTTATTAAATATAAGCACAAATATATACATTTTTCTGTTTTTCTTAACATATTTCTATTAATTTTGATATTTTTTCCCACATTAATGTTAAGGATCCTTCACAGTATGATAAGATATATATTCACATTTCATTCGAGAATTCCTATAAAAGATATTTGGATTATTCATTAATAACTGCTTCTTTTGTACTTAAAATAAACTCTATCTTTTTCCTTTTCTATGGGTTAATCGCGAAACACGGATACAAAGCAAGTGAACGAACAAATATATAAAAATCATAATAAATATATAGTACATTTATATTACATTTACAAATTAAAAAAAAAAATAAGATATACACATTAATACAACATGTTAATAGTTTAAAGTGGAATTTATACTTGATACAAAAAAAAAAAAAAAAATCATAATAATGTGAAACTAAATGTTATAACAATGTAAAAAGAATCCCTTATTAATTTTTCACATGGTATCAAAGTTCTTTTTTCAGAGAGTGTTAATATTTTTAATCTAAATGGTTTTAATTTAATTTATTTACTTCTTTTAACATGAAGATAAATGGTTAGGATATTAATTATTTCTTCTACTCCCTCTATAGAAGCTTCATATATACATCCTCGATTTTTGAAGACATCATCTGAATACTACTTCTAGTTTCATTTGATATATTCAGGATATTACACTCTTCAAGATGTAACGGATCTACTACAACAAGTGCAGCATACCCATATATACGCCTTATATAAATAGTTAATACACATAACATATATGCAATAGTTTTTACAACCATTATTATTATTATTATTATCATTGTCATTTCATTTAAATATATACTCATAATTTTTAAGGTAATCATGCAAATCTTTCCCTTCTTTTCATGGTACCTTTGAATCGATAAAATGACAATTACATTATCCCAATATTAAAAAATTTCTACTGATATCATTCAGTACCACAAAATTTCTTATTAGTATCATATACGCTATTATGATGATTACCCGAGATACTAATAATTTTCCTTGTATGCTTATAGAACCAATGCTGTAAATAATAACATTCTACACAATTACCAGAATTTACAGCCTTTTCATAATTTTTTGCTAAATTTGTATGTGCTTTTTTACAAAATTTTTTATATATTCATCAAATCCTACTAAGTCATCTCAATAAAAGTAATCATCCCTTTTTTTTTTTTTTTTCACAATTCAATACTTAATATTTTTTTTATTCAGAAAAATATTTTAATTTATCTTTCCCAAATTAAACAAAAAAAAAGGATTAAATAAACCCTTATATGCTTTCGTTCATAGGAGAATTTGTTATTGTGTTTCATTGAAAATTTACCATACAAATAATGAACTATTTAAAATTTAAAAATATATATGAAATAAATTCTTACATTTTCTTCTAAAAGTGTCATTCTATTTAAATGAATACTAAATAACTGATAATATTTGTGTTAGCACAATATACATAACATATAATTACACGTAGTCGAAAGAGATATCTTGTATTTCTTCTTACTAATATTAATATGTAAATAAATATTTATTAGAAAGATGGATAATTTAATTTTCCTTTAAAATTAAATTATATTAGTTCTATTATCACCACACAAAATTATAATTTTTCATTTTAAAAAAATCAAAAACTAAAATTAATGAAGTAATATTCATATAAAATAAAGCATTATATTACGAATTGATCCACTATGAAATACTAATTTATAAATTTATCATATTGCATCATTAAAAATACGTAATATAGTAAAATTTATTTATTATTCGTAAATATAAACTATAATTTTAATTGAGATATTTATTTATTAATCCTATATAGCTATTAAAAATATCGTCACAGATATATATCCTTCAGTGCTAAAACAGTGCATATTCATTTTTTTAGAATTTATAGTTAACTCTTGAAACTGAAATGTGTAGAATTGTAATTAATCCATTTATTTTTTATTGATGTACATAAAAATACATATAGTGCACACATACTTTAATTTAATTTATTTTACAAATTTTAAATTAAAAAAAATTTAATAATATATTATTAGTAAGAATAATACATAATAAATAAATGCAAATTAATTATAGAAAAAATACTTATTATT
Organism: Plasmodium malariae; assembly: GCF_900090045.1. Taxonomy (NCBI): domain Eukaryota; phylum Apicomplexa; class Aconoidasida; order Haemosporida; family Plasmodiidae; genus Plasmodium; species Plasmodium malariae. The sequence goes on along the minus strand of NC_041775.1, from coordinate 1,141,798 downwards.
TTTAAATTTTATAAAATATTTTTATTTTATTTGAAAAATACTACATATTTCATTTTTATAAAATTATATTCTCTAATTATCTTAATTAGTATATATTTGAAAACTTAAAAGGTTACGTAATTGTATATAAACTATAGAATCCACATAACATATTTTTTTTGAAATATTAATAGTGCAGTATATCTATTTTTAAAACAAATGTGTAAAATTATTTATTTGGTTTAACGAAAAATTACCAAAATTTTCAAAAATAATGCTTTTAAAAAAGTAAAATATTCATAACGAATATTCTTTTTTAATAATTCATGCATCTCAAAAACGTGAATGTATATTGTTCTGTTGGAAACACGTTAACAGAATCTACACATAATATCCTTTATAAAAACAAATATAGAAGTATTATATATTATTTTTCATAGATACAATAATAATTATGAAAAACAATCTTATCATATTTCACAAGCCTACGTTTCCATATATTTTATTAATGTTTCTCCTACATTATACTAATAAAATTAAATGATAGCATTTTTACTTAAAAGAATAAAAAAACAAATAAATGAATTTGTAAAAAGCTATTAATTTTTTTGAAAAATATGTTTCAACAATTAAAAACCTACATTATTTCACAATAATGGCAACTATATGTTTATTATATTTGCATTTATAATACCCTTAACATCTATAAGAATCCATGTCATTTACCCTCTATAATTAATGAATGTTAATTTTTATATGTTTCTTATAAAGATTGCATAAATTCTTTTCTCTATTTTTGATTATATGCTAGTTCGTCACTTTTGTAAAAGTGACAATTATATACTTTATGTTTCTCCATAATAACGTTTTCATTTATTTTTAATCATATACATTAATTAAAAGTATTACTAGATAAATTATTCTCTTTGATTTTTATACATTTTTTTTTATTAATTTTCTGAGATATATTAAACTTATTTTTATATTTCACCTATAAAATAATAACTAATGGATAGTTAAGCAGAACTTTTTATACAAATTTTTTCTATTTCTTGTTCTTTGTTCCTCAATTCACATCATCAGATAATATTTATATATAAATTTTTAGGCTAAATAAAATTTTATAATAAAATTTTTTGTTAACCTATTTATGAGTATTTGTTAAGCTTCTCGTATTTTGCTAATTACAAAACATAAATGAATTATTTTAAAAATAAACAAAATTTAGTTGTTTCGTTCTCTCATTATACTTGTAATAATTCTAATTTTTTACGAAAACACAATGGGAATCATTAAATATTATTATACTATTACTAAAATTATAAATATAAAAAGAGAAAATATTACTATTATTATTTTTAAAAAATACAAAAATGTTTCTATAATATTTTATAGTTTAGTCGAAAGCTTTAAATTACTGATAAAAAGGATGATACAATTCACTTTTGAATATATTTATATATAATCCCAACTTGAAAAAGTATGATTTTTAAGAAAAAATTTGTTATAGTTATTATATATAAACTTTTCTTATATACACAATAATAATTTTATATTCACTTCTATTAATATGTAAAATAGATATACCAAGAAATGAATATAGTCTTTAAATATTTCTACCATTCGATATTCAGAGTAATAATTAATGTAATACTAGAATATATATATAATGAAATAACAACAAAACTAAATGAAGAACTTAGTGAAGTCCTTATTATAATCGCAAACAAGTAAAAATTAAAGAAATATCAAATAAATAATAATTTTATCTTATGAAAAACTAAATATTTACAAATATGCAGATTTAAAAGAAGAAATAATTCATTTATAAAGCGTTCACACATTATATTTAAATTTTAAAAAAGATAATAACAGATTATTATATGCATTTAACAAAAAAAAAAAAAAAAAAAATTAAACCTACCAAAAACATAAGAGTTAAGAAATAGTGTACAAAATTTTTACAGATATTTTTACAACAAAATGTTTACTTTTGGAATATTACATGAAGATATCTTACAAATACATATATATACTAATTTTACTTCATATATTTAAAAAGGAAACACTGAAAATTTCTTAACACCATTTATAATATATTAATGAATAAAAATTCTTTTTTAATTTGTTTGCATGTATTTCTCTTTCAATGATATGTACTTTTAATCATGTTATGTTTTTTACTTTTCACATAATTTATTTATTTTATTCTAATAATTTTACATAATAACACACACGTTACTGTAGTTATGGGTTGATATAAAATTTAATTTATTGTTACAATTACAAAATGTACATTTCCAATTTTAAGCACTCCAAAAATGGATAATAAATTCTATCCCCATAAATCATTTGAACCTTTTCCACAAGTTCTTATTATTATATTTAATTTATAAATAAAACTGTAATAATTTCATCTGTTTCAATGGAAGCTAAAGAATACTTTGTAGCAAAATATTATCAAATTTATATAACTCATTATCAATTTATTTATAAAATTTTTATATTTCCTCTAATATCACTAACGAATGGCATCTCGTATATCCTACTTTCATTGGCGTTTTATTATACTTTTCATGTTTTACTTTATTATTATTAACTGATTCATGTAGTAGGAGTTTCTAAAAAATTCTATGTTTTATGCTATTCTTTTGTTAATGAATATATAGATTCATAATATTAATAATCCTTTATATCAACGACTTTTATCTTATTATAATTTTATAAATTTGATAAGTAAATTCATTTCTTAGAGTTGAATTATTTCTATTCTTAACTATAATCAGAGGAATACTTAGAGAGTAATAATATAATTTTTCAATAATGATTATTATTAATTCAAATGATGTCCTACGTTATTCCAGATTATTAATATATCTGATACAAGATGGATTGAAATATGACATATGTACTTATGTGAAATACTAAGTATATAATGCTTTCATGTAATAAATATTTATCTTCATGTCCAAAACATTATTGAATTTCTATCTTTATTCTTCTAGAAGTAGATAAAAACTAATGTTCAAACAATGTAAACAAGAAAAAAAAATTTTAAATGTCTATTATATACAATATTGTTATTTAATAATTATAAATCATTAATGATAACATATTGTTAATGTTAATTTAAACGATTAGTATTTCTTAAAGGAATTTATATATTTTCTCTGTACAATAGGAAAAAAAAACAAAATATGCTTAACATAGAGAAAAGCCTTAACAGACAGCTCTTAGATATAAAGGAAAAGAAACTTCTTATTACTTACAAAGATTCCATCTCAAGAGTTTGTATATCAGTTATTGTATATTCAACTTGTACTGTGAAAGCTCCCTTTTGTTATGAACTGTTTCCAGTTTTTTCTAAGTAATATACTGTTTTAGAAAGAATATTATTTTGAGATTCTTCTACGATAATTTAATATTTTACTTTAATTTGTCTATATTAAATTGAATTATGCTTATTTAATAGTTTCCCCTTTGTAATTTTCCCTTAACGTTCTTGTAACAGGTATTCCCTCCAAAAAAAAATAAAAACGTACAATTCCCCTATTATTTAAATAGTTTCAAACTTTTCTAAGAATGTACTCTTTATAATTTTCAATATATTCTTTGCATGAACTAGCTGAATCTTTTGATCATATATACATTCACTGATAATGTAGTGATACGTTAAAACTAGGGTAGTTAAAATATCTATTACATATTGGCACTATCATCATTAACATATTCAATTTTAGTGACAACAAAATTGTCCATAAAATTATGAAAATTCATAAGATCTTCGAAGTTATCAATAATAGTTAAAAAATAACCAGTATGGCATAAAAAGTCATTATTAAACGTATTCTCAATAATAATTCACTATACACTCAGATGGAAATCTAAAATCTTATAAAATTTCTCATCCTCATCCTTATAAGCAATATTTTTATACAGATCTTCATAAAACCAATAATTCAATTCATAACAAGATTTTTCATTAAAAAAATCTCCGCCTTTTTGTTATTTTTGTGTATTAATGATATATTTTGGATAGTTCTACAGCATGTAATATTAATCCATATTTACTTTGATAACAAATCATATAGTAGTTTAAATTCTTAGCAACCTAATTTGTTCTTGTTTCATCATAAATTTTTTTGTATAATTTATACAACGGTAAATCTTTTAATATACGGACCCAACAAGTACGGAAAAAATAACATAAATTAAAAAATTATTGCATATATTCAAGAAATAATATAATGCTGTTTTCATTGAACAATGTGATATTCAAATAAAAATAATATAAAAATTATTAATTAAAATTGTAAAGAGTACTAATTTTTCCATTTCACAAGACTTCCCTAAATTAAGATATATATGAATTAGAAAAAATAACAATTTATGTGGTTAAATAAGCTTTTGTTTTTTTATAAAATAAAAAAGTAACTTTAAGATATACACGTTATATATCTTTAATCACTTTTTAATTTATATTTATAATTCTTTATGTGAAACACTACTTAACTTCAGTTATTAAATAATTCATTAATATGAATTCTTTTGTAGTGCGGAAAAAATTTTTTAAGGGAAAATAAATATATATATATCGTAAATATTTTTATTTATATATATATAATATTAAATACAAAACATGTTTTCTAAGGAGGAAAAACTAGGTTAATATATATATATATATATATATATATATATATGTTTATTGAGCGATATCATAATATGATGTGTGTATAACCTATTGATGAGAAAATATTTTTCTCTTTTAATACAGACTTTTATTAATTCTATTTAGCTAATTTTTTTTAATATTCAATTACTTTACCTTAAATTAAATTAACAATTTTACTAATTACAACTATATTTATAATTAACTCATCAAATTTGTGAACTTTATATAAATATATATTATATTTTTAAATAGTCAAAAATTATGAACATATGACACAAATAGATAGTAAGATAGATAAACCAAGTATTTGTTATCTATCAAAAAGGAATAACAAAAAATTATGTTGCACTATCAGAAATATATTAGATATATATATATTTTTTTTTAATATTTGTACTTCTGTTTATATATGTCTCTTTATTATCTTTTCGTTTATTTGAATAATAAATGAATTTATATCACCATACTTAGTATATATAAAAGTTATTTTTATAAGAAGAAAATAAAAAACTATTCAACCATGTTATTTAAAACATGAACCAATAATTCACACAGTGTAAAAGTATTTAAGTAGATTAAAATAACTAAGTATTTTGTATCTTCTGAAATTTCTAAAAAATTAAATGATTTACTAAAATAGATATACATATGTTATATGAAGAAAAAAAAATCAATAAAAATAGTCCTTTATGTATTACTTTTTTTTTTATTTATTTTTATTACTCCACTTAAAAAGATTAATACATTAAACAAATTCAGAGTTAATTTATAGTAGCATAAATGCAGATATTCCATGTGTTCAGAAACATCAAATAATTTTACTTTATAACGTACTAACACGGTAAGTTTTTATTTCAAAATTTTTAGTTTAAATACAATTTTTTAGTAGTGCATCACTAAATCACAGTGCTTATGTATGAATATATTGAAACATAAATAGCATAATTTTATTTCAAATATAATATACACTTACTAATTTTTAAACATATACTTATTGAAGTACAAAGAGTTAAAATAAAATAATAGTAAATATTAATTCAAATAAATTTTATCTGTATCCTTAAATACATTTTATTGAAATTACATTTAATTTGTATTTTATTAAATTTTTAACTTAATTTTTTTGTACTTTATATTATTAGCAGAAGATTAAATTGTGAGGTTGTTATTTAATTATTAATAGGAAACACAAGATAATAGGAATGAATTGTTATTTTTTAGAAATATATATATATATATAAGTTCTTACTAATATTATTAATTGTAGCTATTTATATTTTTCTATGTATTGAAAAGAATTAAATAATTTTTTATTTTCATACTTTTTTATTTCATTTAAAGTTTTTACTCTATTTAACTTCTTTTATGACTTCATTAAATTTAATGATTTATTTTAATTATTATTGTCTTGTTTATTATTTCTTTGCTTTAATAGATAATATTATTTTGAACAATGAATATATTTTTTTTTAAATATATGTGAATAAAAATAACGTATTTAAAAAAGTTATTTCTTCAAACAATACTATTAAAAATAATTATTGTTCATCAAATTCCTTCTATCTTTTATTTAAATAAAATATCCGCGTAGAATATTTAATTGTATCTTAAGAGTAAAAAGAAGCGTGTAAACTAATTCCTTGAATTAGTTAAAATGACTTGAGAAAAATTATATTTAAAAAACTTCTTAACGAAAACTTTCCAGCTTGTAAATTTAAATGCCTCCTTTAAAATATGATGACTTTTTTTATAAAATAATAATATAACTTTTAATTTATTCATTGTAATTAATAATTTGTACTAGAACTATACATGTATATACAAATATTAAATAGAATTTATTAAAAAATGAAATTTTTATATGCCTTAAATTCTTTCATTAAGAAAAATCGTTTATATAAACGGATTATATTAGTACACATGTTTATTGTCAGACTAACTCTTTTTTGTAAGTAAATTCTTACAACATTTCATATATAATTTTTATTTCTATATATACACCTAATTTATGATTTGTAAAGAGAATTAGTATTCCTTTAAAATATTATTATTTTAACATTTTCTGCATTCTTTTTCTATAACATCCTCAAGAGTTGTGAATGATATGTTAACTATATGTAATATCATAAATAATATAACTGCCTACATATGGAGTTCTTTACATTATATTTTATACCAAATAAACCATTTAATAATTAGGACAATCTATGCATTTTAATTTTTACATATTTGTGTTGGCGTATATTTTTTTCTTAAGGTTATTTATAATAATTATATATATATATATATATTATCTTAGAATTAAAAATGGTACATAATGGTGGGTATGAACTTCAGAAATTCCACTAATACGCTTTTGTAATTTGACTGAAATGTGCTTAAACGCCATTCTAATTTTATTTTTTATTTTCATGGAAATTTGTTATCTTTACTGATTATGGATTTTCCATATTTGATAATCCACTACTGCTTTTTGTATTACTACTATTTTAAATAACATAGAATAATAAATAGTACAAATTTTTACTGTCTACATTACATATGTATACCCGAACAAATGAATCCTTCGGTAGAAATATTCTTTCTTTTTTTCCATTATACTCATAATATTTTTCATCGCACTTCTTATTTCTCATATGTAAAATTATTACTTGTTTCCTTTTAATTTTTTTACTATAGTTTATTAATCTATTCTAATTTTTCTTTTATAACTTGATGTACACATTTATCATCAATAATATTTTTTTTTAATCAGATCATTCGTAAGAAACCAAGTTTTACGTTATAATTAGGCAGTTGCCAATATGTATATCTTTAATGACATCCTTAATGTTTCATTTTATAATACTCATTTATATTTTTTAAAATCTCAATATTTTTTCATTTATCTATAATATTTTGCATTTCTTTTTTCTAAGAATATGAAAAAACTCATTTTATTTTCTTTTGTAACTACTACAGTAAGGTAACTACCTTTTGATATAAATTATCATTTTAAAAAATTACTTTAGCAACTATTTTCCTAATGTTCTTTTTTCCTTTTATTTTTTTTTTTTTCTTTTGCCATATATATATATTACATTCGTGATTCTAAAATTTTTATTTTTATCCATTTATGCATTGTTTTAATATGCTTCCATCTTTTTGTCTCTTTGAATATCCAATAATTCCTTATTAGATTTTTAAGAATATTTCTATTACTTTGTGACTATACTACAAAAGTTCATTTCTTCAATTTCTTTTTCTAATTTACTATATATTCATATTTTAACATATAGATAGGTGTATTCATTGTTTTTAGCGCATTGACATCTTGCGTCTACATGTTTTTAAAGTCTAAAAATATTCCTTCCATCAATTACTATCCTATTTTGAATTTTCATAATGTGATACATAAATTTTTTTCTATACATTTTAATGAAATATTTCTTGTTTTAAGGTATTAACAAATTATCATATTATAATCAGTAGTTTTATATAGATCAATATATTACATAGTAATTTGTTTTTGATATTTTAGTACCAAAAAATTACACATATTTATATATTTTTTTTTTTTTTTTATATGCATTTAGTTTCTATTTTATCCTTCGAATTTAGACATAAATTCTCAATAAATATCTTATGGATATTAGCGCCAAATATATTTCCTTATAGCTAATCATATAATATTCTTCCATTTATCTCTTTAATTTACAAATATTAAATATAATATTTACTTCATAATTATACAAAGTTTATAACATAAAATATGCCATATACTTAATAAAAAAAAAAAAAAAAAAAAAAATGAAATACTAAAATAATACTTACATGGTAACACAATGTGTAAAATTATCCTTTTTTATATTTTTATTTACACATAATCATAGAGTTATTTATGAGATCTTATTTTTGTAGTTTAATAAATATTATTTCAGATAAAAATTTTACTTGTACCAATAAAAGAGATTCTATTTTAAGAATTATATAAACAATTTATTCGTTATTTTATTAAATACATTCAAATTAATGCCATTTTTATGTTCATTCATAGCATAAACATTATTTGATAAAATAGATAAATTAGCATTTATTTAATATACCATTATTCAATAAGCAACCAAAGAGCAAATTACTAATCCAGGGTGTTTGTTTATTGGTTAACTATACTACATATGAATAATATTTTTAATTTTCCTCAATAGGAAGAAATAATCTACTATTTTTTTTATTCCTTTTTTTTCAATCTTTCTTTATTATATTCATTTATATGACTACTGTTCTTTTATGCTACATGAAAAAATATATTATTCCTGAAATCTTTGGTTACATTAATAAAAAGAGGAAAGTATTAGAATAAAATTTTTTTTTAACGGAAATTTTATATATTCATAAAATATATTTTATATATATTATAAGTATAACTCTTCTTTTATACCTTATGAAACTGTAGAAAATAAAGTAATATTCAAATTTAACATTTTATTAAATATTTTAAAAAATATGAAATGCATTTATTCATTAATAGAGCTTGTACATATTTATATGGCTCATTTTAAAATTTATCTTTATTATTTATCATGGTAACAAATAACACACTGAATGCTTCAATGAATACATGATTGTTTATGATCAATCTTCTATTCAAAATGTTTTAAATTCTAACTCCCAAAATAATAAAAAATAACAAAAGCTAAAAACACCTGATGATTCACTACATACATACAATTTCTTATGTAAAATCATTGAATAAAAATTTTCAATTATTTATACTTTTTAAAAAGTAGAAAAAGAAAATTCACATATTATCTAATGTTTAAACATATAAAAGAATGCAACTTAATCAAAAATTTTTATTAAAAAAAACATCTATTTATTAATTAGGTGTATTAATATTAATACCGAAGATTATCTGCCTTATTAGCTGTTATTCGGTTTAATGCTTTATTTTAAAACCATCTGAAAGTAAACAATTTTACTAATTTTTTAATGGATAATCACAGTTGCAAATGTGAATATGTTTTAAATAGTGGAAAACAATAAAAGTTGCTTTCTTTTTTTTTTTTTTTGTAATGATAAAAAGATAATGTGTAAATACCTATAATTTACAAGAAATAGCATTCTTTTAAAAAAAAATACATTAAAATTATATTCTTTTTTGTCAAGAATTATATCATGAATGAATTTTAAGAATATATATTATATGTTCATTAGATATATTTAGTATTATTCCTTTTACAAATAATTTTCTTGTTTAAAAATGAAAAATTTTTGTTTTTTAAAGAACACATATGGTATTACAGTATTAGTCTGAAAACATTCAATATTAAAAATTATTAACAAAAGTTACTACCATTATACATATTTATAATTAAAATACTATCATTTAATGGCAATTTATTTTTTTAAAATTGTTAATTTGTTATATTTTTAATAAATATAATATAAAGGCAAAAATTGGTGGTTACCCCCCCATCATAAAATATGTTATAATAAAACCCCATATAAAAGTATAATTATTTACATTGCGTATACATCAAAACATAAAATAAGGATTTCATTTCCCTTTAAATTATTAATTTAATTTTTATATTATTTTTATCATAAAATAAGGTATTTCTTTATTTTTATAATATACTACTACAACATTAAATTTATGTATTCAATTAATTTTATCATTTTTGCTATATTTAATATTTTATTCATATTTTTTGTTTTTATATTAACAAGGCAATTTTTAAAATATGAGATGCATTAAAATCTTTAATTTCAATATTATTTCTAATAACGTTCGATTTGAAGAATGCTAGGTATATATAAATAAAAAACGAAGTTGCAAAAATATGTTTATGTTTTAAAATTATTAATAAAATTTCAACACTATTTATTAATTTTTATAATGTAATAGTACGATAAAATAAATGTAATATATAAATATAAATGTTTTCTATCCTTTATATTTTTTTTTTTTTATTAGTTTTTAATTGTTATTACTATGTAATTTGTGTGTGTATTAATTAAATTATTGAATTCTATCACATTTGCTTTCTATTACAAACATACAAAAAACCTTAATAATTATCACATACATTTTTAAAATGATTATTATATTCCCGTAGATGTTGATTTTAAAATATTACTCTTCATTTAAAAATCTATTGTACTTTGTATAACAAAACATATATTTTGAATTTTTCCAGTATTATAGCTAAATTAACGTAACCATTTATATATGTAACTAAATTTGTTCGAGTAGCATTATTTAATATAAAGAATATTATTTTAAATATTTTTATAACTTTTAGAACCATTCTACTAATTTAACATTTTTAATATTAATTACATATTGTTCAATTTAATTAATATTAATCGATATATTTATGAGTATATTTATATAAAATATTTACTGAAATATTTTTTCTTTTTCTGGCTTTTTTTTTTGGCTTTGTTTTTGTTTATGCTTTTGTTCTTGTTTTTGTTTTTAATATTTACTAAATTTATCTATATTAAACAAAATTATTATTACATAAAAAATCTAAAATAAGTGAAATTTTAGTATAAAAAAAAAAAAAGTGTGAACAAATTTTACAGCTTAATCGCTTTTTAATATAATTAAAAAAATTATTCACACTTCTAAATATTTTTTACAATGTAGTGAATACTTGAAAACTTTAAATATATAACTCCCTATGACACCAAAAAAAAAAAAGTTATTTTTCATTAAAATTTTTACCATTACCTTTTTAATTAGGATCTTGAATTATTCTTATAAGGCAAATAAACAAATATTAATAAATTTAAGAATTTCCTATACCTTTCATAATTCTATTATATATTCATTTTAAATTGAACATTTCTTTCATTAATACGAAAACATATATATAGTCTTTTAAATTGAATATTTACCTGAATTTTTAGTTTAAAACCTTTGATGAGCTATGGAATAACAAAAACAGGAAAAACTGTTCGCTAAATGTGAGCACTTTTAGGTTATTATTGGGGACAGAAATTGTAGAATCAAATTTCGGTCCAACAAGAGGTACGAGAGTAATAAATGCATTAGAAAAAGATGCATATAATTTCTTACACCTTTCAAAAGTATTAATGAATGACAATACATATCAAAATAGAACAGAAAAAGATGTGCATAATTTCTCTCAACGTCCAAATGCACTGAAGAATGGGAACAAATATCAAAATGGATTAGGAGAACGCGAATATAATTTCACAGAACGTTCATATGTATTAAAAAATGATAACAAATATAAAGAATCTAACAAACTAACTTATAATGTCAAGTCTAAAAAACCACAGAATGTATCAGAATATATGGATAATTGTAAAAAAACAAATGAGACAGATAGTGAAAATGATAAAAAACGTAAGTTACAAAATAAATCATCCGATATAGATAATTTGGATGAAATGATGTCTGAATTTAATGATTCCCATTTTTCCCTTAAATCTGTTATCTGGAAAATGATTAAAAAAAAGGATAAAAAATATGAAGAAGATTTAATAAAGTTGTTGAGACCTTATTTTTTTAAGCACTATTATGATGGAAAAAAAAGAACTATTAAATCACGGATAAGCCGTACTTTTAAACATTTTAGATTCGTTTCTTCATTATTGCCATTATCGATATCAAGTACGCTCCTTTTTGTGTGGAATAATCTCCCACAAGCAATTATATCTCTTCTGATACTTATTGCAACGTTAATATATTTTGTTTACAAATTAATAAAATGCATTAAAATTGTTAAAGCTGCAGCTGCTCAGAATCCTCATTTAACATATTTGGACTTTGAGAAAAATAAAAATAAAAAAAGTGTCTTTCTTCTTTTAAAAAATATTAAAAAAATTTATGACTATAAGAATGCTAAAGAGAATTATAACTATAAGAATGCTAAAGAGAATTATAACTATAAGAATGCTAAAGAGAATTATAACTATAAGAATGCTAAAGAGAATTATAACTATAAGAATGCTAAAGAGAATTATAACTATAAGAATGCCAAAGAGAATTATAACTATAAGAATGCTAAAGAGAATTCTAATTTTGAATATGATACAGAAAATTCTAATTGTGAATATGATACAGAAAATTCTAATTTTGATTATGATACAGAAAATTCTAATTTTGATTATGATACAGAAAATTCTAATTCTGATTATGATACAGAAAATTCTAATTCTGATTATGATACAGAAAATTCTAATTCTGATTATGATACAGAAAATTATAATTCTGAATATGATACAGAAAATTTAGATATGGAGGATAACTGAAAAAGTTCTAATAATAAGGCTACTATAGTATATATATTTCAATAAATAAATAAACTTATGTATTTGAATATAAATAAAATTACATAATAGCTCAAGTGTAAAAATTTATAAATTGCTAACATACACATATATAATACGTATCGTATCAGAATATTCTTTTATTTTTTATTTTTAAAAATATATTTTGTTATAATTTTATAACTCCCCCCTCCTTAATTTATATGCATAACTTGTGCTTTAATTCTTTATATAAATAATTAACTTATAAAATAATTGTAACAAAATATACTTAAAACATTTTTTTATTTTGTTTCATTTTTTTTTTTTTTTTGTTGCTTCCTTTTTATACGTATATATAACAAAAATATTTTTATTTTTATTTGTTTTATTTTTAACATGAAATCACTTTTTTCATATAATTAAAATAAAATATACAAATTGCTTTAATAATATAAATTATTGTTTTTATATTTTACCTAAAATATATTTTAACCGTTAATTAAAGTTTACTATTATTTTATCAAGAGAAATATAATGTTATTATCATCAACATTTATTAAAACCATATTTATGAACATTTTTTGCGTTATGTTTTCACCTATAGCTATATATATAAGAATATCCATGTGTCACAATTTGATGGAGTTAAATATAGTTTACCTAAATGTGCTATTATCATATATATTTATCGTTCCACATATTTTTAAAATACATTAATTTTATTATACCGAATCAATTAACTCTTATGCACATCACATATTAAGAGTTTTTACTTGTACCATTTGTTCATATTTAAAAAACACATGCCATTTTATTTTTGAATTCATTATTTTAATTATATGTATTATCTAAAACTTCCAATTATGTACAATACATAATTCTGTTAATTTTACGATTATATAAATAATAAAGATTTTGTACTCATATATATATATGTATATATATAATTTTTTTTCCATGGTAAACTACAAATATTTTAAAACTGCAAAACGCCACCCTAAATCGTAAACCAATTATAATTTACTTTTTTTTTTGTACCTAAAAATTCTCTCTTACTTCAACTAACATATTTTTTCCTTCCTTGAATGTACTGTAAAATATGTAAATTATCATATATAGTTATATAAATTAAACGCTTTACATAAAATGCAATAATTTTGGTACACAATTGCAACAGATTAAAAATACCCATAATACCTGTAAAAACCATGAGGACTAAAAGTGAAGAAGTCGTCATCCATCCATTCTTAATATTTCCCAAATAATGATTATAAAAAGATACTTTCATTTGAATAAAATTCAATTTCTGTAAAATCATCTTTGGTAAGTTCCCCTTGCAGGAGATGCCCACTAAATCTAGTGTATATGAAAATTATTCCTCTTAGTTCTAATAATTATAAAAACATGTATTACAATATTTCACAAATATATATATGTATATATATATATACATATATATTTTTTTTTTTATAAGGTCATAATATATAGCACTTAGAAATTTTTATATTCGTCTACAATTGCTGTTTTCTTTTACAGCAAGAAATTTTAATTATAAAATTTCTTTTACAGCAAGAAATTTTAATTATAAAAGCCTGGCATTTACATATATGTATAAAATATATAATGTTATATTTCTTTATTTGAACTTTTCCTGGGTATTCAAATATAGAAAAATAAAAAGATGTTCAAATATAAATATATTAACAATATATCATTAAATACTCACACACATATTCTGAAAATTATTAGCTACAAAACTATATATATTATAACAACACATCTTATGAAATATATATCATGAGGTATAAAATTCTAATTTATTACATTCAAAAAATACTTATTCATTGTAGATATTAAATAAAACTCAGAACATTTTCTCTGAAGTATATTTAAAAAAAAAAAAAAATAAAATAAAATAAAAAATAAAGTATGTAACTTCATATATTATTTAACGCACGGTATCATCATGTACATGTTTTGTGTATTTATATTAAAATATCACCAATCAGTAATTATTCGTAAGCTTCAATCACTTTATTTAATGCATAAGTACGGTAAATTGACTGCCCCATGAACAATTAATCTTTAAAATCTTACCACATTATGAGTAAAATTCATTTTATTAATAGTCATAATCATAATATACGTATATATATATATATATATATACATAAATAAATAAATATGTACGCCATGAAAAATTATGTTTATGACTTTAAAGAAACACAGTAAAAGATGAAAAAAATTCTTGTACTTGTCAAAAAACAAGGTAACTTCTATATCACCAAAAAAAACTTAAACCTCCTAATAAAAATAATCAATCACATATACTTATATTTGGTAAACTACAAAAAAGCTCATTTATATAATTAATAAAGGTTTAAATATATTGCTGAAATTTAATGCACCCTAATAAAAATTAATATTAAAATATTACGAATTACACAATTTTTTAACGTTATTAAATTACCATAATGCATAATACATAATAAATAAGAAAGAATATATCTTCACTGTCAAATAATAGATATTAAAATGTATTCTATAGTTCTTTATAATCAAAGAAAGGGTAAAGGTTATTTAATCAATATTAACCATTTGTTCTCAAATTAAGGTTTCACGATTTAATATAATAAAATAAATTATAACTGTATTAAAGACCGAAAATATTAATTATATAATATATATTATTAACATATATTTTATACAAATACGTTATAATGTATATATTGCTTTTTTATATGTAGTTTAATATTATGATTGCGCCCCTGTTTTTAAACTCAAAAAAATAAATTAAAAAAAAATAAGAAATCATAATTTATCATACATTACAACATATTAAAAAAATGCACACATTTGATCCATATTTTAATATAACTAAAGTATAGAAATTTAAAATTATAATTAATATTTACTACAAAATAAAAAGAATAAATTATTTTCTACAATTTAAAAATTTTATTAATGAGCAGATTTTGTTAATACAAACTTATATTAAAAAGTATGTTTAATGATAGAAATAGATATATACAAAATAAATACATATCCCTAAGATCACATATATAATGTAAAAAAAGAAAATAAATATATTTTTAGATTCGATTTCATATATATTATTAGGGCTTTCAAAAAAATTGCAATATATTTATTTTCTACGATTTCCTAATAATTTAGTACAGAAAAAGACCAAAACATTTTTTATACGTAGAATCCTATATAATATATTTAAGTCAAAAGTGTAAAAGTTTAATGTTTCATAGTGCAATATTATGTATATTATATATATAGTACTTTGCATATTTTTACAGTTATTACTTAATATTTTTACATTTATTATAGCAAAGTACAACATATAAAATAAATTTCCGTTTAAAAAATAATATATTTTTATAGAAAAATTTTTATATTTCTTTTCATTATAGGACTTAAAAAAAATAAAACTAGTAAAAACAAATATAAATATTTATATAATTGAAGTTAATGAAAAAAATATTATATTATCAATAAATTTTATAATTAAAAGAACCTTAATAATACATACACCTTAAAGTTTCTATATATTATTTATATTTGTATATTTCTATGAAATTTAATTGAAAGTAATTTCTTTCACAATTCTTAAAAAACCGTAACTTCAAAATTGCACTCGAACAAACATGTATAATATATTATAAATATACAAAAATACACTAATTGTTATCAATGTAAAAAGATAGCACACATATTTATATACTTAATTTAAAATATAAATGTTATATGAATTAATTATAATGAATAAATTTTATAAGTACCATTTTAAACTAATTTTTTTATTTTTTTTATTTCTTAAATTTTAAAAATTTATAAATTATATATTTATACTATAACTAAAATTTTGTGCAAGTGCAAAGTATATCTTCATTATATATATTATATTCCCTTAGAAAAAAATACAGTCAGAAAAATGTACTTATAAATTAGTAAGACATTTTACTACATAAAACATAACAAGAATTATTTCGCCATATTTTTTCATTGGTCATTTTCTTCCGGGTGCTTTCACTTAAGAATTCTAAATTTTGAGTTATTTAAATAATAATACTTATTCTATCTTTATAAATACCTAACTA
The DNA here is from genome assembly GCF_900090045.1 of Plasmodium malariae. NCBI lineage: Eukaryota > Apicomplexa > Aconoidasida > Haemosporida > Plasmodiidae > Plasmodium > Plasmodium malariae. The sequence continues at coordinate 1,124,767 of NC_041775.1, read as the reverse complement.
TTTTGTTATATATTTTCTATTAATCACTAACATTATTTTTGTTAATTTCACATAGTTATAAAATATATCATTTTACATATTAATTTATTTAAATTTTTAGTGTTTTGATTTATATAAATAATGAAAGTAAAAAATATAGCACTTTATTTTCAACTCGTAACACATATATATACATATAAGAATAAAAACATTTTAAATAAATTCCATATACATTACTATTTTTATAATGTGTTACGTATTATAACTAATTCAAATCATATAAATAAACGGAAATAATAATTCAAGTTCTCTTTTTAAAATGTATATAAATAAATTTCTAAAGAAAAAGTTCATTTCGTACAAGTTGAATTTACGAATAAATAAATAACATACAAAAAGTTCACAGCCAAACTATTTCATATAAAATAACTCCATAATATTTGTTATATATACATATAAGAGAGCATATCATTGAAAAAACGCGTACATATATATTACAAGTGCATTATTACCAATATTATATACACATTTCATATTATAACCAGTCTACATTAAGTGCAGATATATATATGATATAAAAAAAATTTCATCATTAAAACCTACATATAAATATAAGTTTACATAATAATAAAATTCAAAAATGATGCAAACACTACTAACTACAAATATGTAAAATATTGATACTTTAAAATTGTACATATGTACTTTTTTTAATACTTGTATGGTATAAACCGTAGTATCATAGAAAGTACAAACTTTTATATAAGAAGTATACATACAAGCAAATTCAAAAATGATGCAAACACTACTAACTACAAATATGTAAAATATTGATTCTTTAAAATTGTACATATGTACTTTTTTTAATACTTGTACCGTATAAACCGTAGTATCATAAAAAGTACAAACTTTTATATAAAAAGTATACATACAAGCAAATTCAAAAATGATGCAAACACTACTAACTACAAATATGTAAAATATTGATTCTTTAAAATTGTACATATGTACTTTTTTTAATACTTGTATGGTATAAACCATAGTATCATAAAAAGTACAAACTTTTATATAAAAAGTATACATACGAGCAAATTCAAAAATGGTACAAAAACACCACTAAAAGTAAATATGTAAAATATTGATTTTTAAAACTTGCACTTACGTGCCTTTTTTAAAACTTTTATAGTCTAAACCATATAAGTATAAAAAAGAAACTTTTAATATAAGAAATATACATATACAAGCAAATTCAAAAATTATACAAAACTCCACTAAAAGTACACATGTAAAATATTGATTTTCAAAACTTGCACTTACGTGCCTTTTTTAATACTTTTATAGTCTAAACCATATAAGTATAAAAAAGAAACTTTTAATATAAGAAATATACATATACAAGCAAATTCAAAATTGATACAAACACAACTAAAAGCAAATATGTAAAATATTGATTTTTAAAATTTGCACTTAACGTGCTATCTTTTTAATACTTTTATAGTATAAACCATAAAAATATAAAAAAGAAACTTTTTTTATTAACATACAAAATTAATATAAAAATATTTACCTATGAACATTTAACAGTGAATATTTAGAATTTTTTGGAACTGCATTATTTCTTTTCTTCTTATGAATTTTTTTTATATATTACAACCCTTTATTAAATGATAAAGAACAAAACACCTAATTAACCAAGCATCTTTTTTTACAAGGACACTTTTTACAGAAGAATATTATTAAAAAAAAACATAGTATATCCTCTTACATTCATTATCATATATCACTAGCACATTTTTATACAAATTTGAAACATACCAAAGAAAGTGCTACTTATTTATTAACATAGCAATATATACAACACCTTTATTAAGAAAATATCTTTTTTCTTAGAGAACCATATTATTTTTATATATATTTATCATATACATATACATAAAAAGCGACATACAAACTTTATATCAAATTTTGCAAAATTTATAAAAATTTAAACTTTAAATATTTATTTAATTTATTTATTCATTTAAAAAGAATAATATATTATTCTATTTTATTGTGTTATATTTATATATATATATATACATATATAAAATTAATTTAAAAAAATTAATAAAAAAAAAAAAATACAAAAAAAAAAAAAAAAATTATATTTACATAACACACAATGTAGAAAAAAACTTAGAAGCAAACATCATTTTATTATAGGTGCACTACAAAAAGTGAAAAATTTTTAAAAATTTTGTGGTATAAACAAACAAATGATTTTATTACAAAAAATATTATTATCATATAATACAAACTATTTTATCCAGATAAAGGTTCCTCCTAAATTTTATATTACTAATTTTGTAGTAACTCTTAGAATCCTTATATTATATTATATTTTCCCTTTTTAAAACCATATTCCAAGTTTCACAATACAGAAAATTTTAACTTTTATATACATTTCTTCTATTCCTTTTTAACCATAAAATTGTACTTTCGTTTTTGTTAATCTTCTTAAACATTTATACATCTCCACCATTAAGTAATATTTCTGAATTTTTAACAACTTTCTTTCTTCTTCAATAGTAAACCAAATATACTTACCAAAAATAACTTAATACATAATATAAAATAATATTTTTCAAGTAATCTTCTTCCTGCATCAATTTCAACAACATTTACTACTATTTAAAATTGATGTTGACAATATAATACATATGAACTTAACATACCCAAATATACTATACATTGATATCCTACTAATTTTTCCCCAAGCATACCACATATATAATCCTACAACTTTTACTCATTGTTTATTTAACTTTACAATATAAATAAACTTTTACCAAGCATACCATACATATATCCTACATATTTACCCCAAGCATACCATATGCATATATCTTACAAATTTACCCCAAGCATACCATATACATATATCTTACAAATTTACCCCAAGCATACCATATACATATATCTTACAAATTTACCCCAAGCATACCATATACATATATCTTACAAATTTACCCCAAGCATACCATATACATATATCCTACAAATTTACCCCAAGCATAATATATATATATATCCTACAACTTTTACTCATTGTGTATTTAATTTTACAATATAAATAAACTTTTTTCCAAGCATACCACATATATTTTACAACTTTTAGTCTATGCATTATTTACAATTTTTTGTCATAATTAACTAAAAAGTCCACCGTATATGTTAAAATGTATTATAATAAAATTTTATATAAATTATTATTACTTATATTAGGTAAACAATTCAGTTGTAATAAAAAATAATTTTTTAAATGTAATATTTTCATTGTGATCATTACTTTCCACCAATGCCATAATGTTCTTCTTAATAGCCATTATTCATATATGTAATAAAATATAATTTAAAAATTAATAACCTCCTTTCCTTTTTGAATATTTTTATTATTTTAATTACACTTAAACTAACTTTTTAAAATAGTTCACGCGATCAACTTTAGTAAAAACTCTATCCCATATGCAAAAATCTTCATCCAACACAAAATTATAACCATATATTAATAAATAGTATAACAGAAACACAAGCCATGATTATATTATATGGCTATATGTTTTTGTTTTTACTTTTGAATATGATAAATATATATATATAATTTTATTAATTCATAAATAAGAATTTGTAAAATTCCGTTTATAAATTAACATTTATTATATATTTATAATAAAATATTGTTAAAAATAATTCATAAAATGCCATAATTAAAGAATGTCTCAATAGATAAATTTTATAGATGTATTCACAATTACGTGTAATCCTTATTTTTTTTATGAGTGTTTTTTTTACTAGGTAAATTAATATTGTGAATTTTACAAATAAATATAGCCGCACACTATGCATAAACAGTTTTTACTGAATTATGCTAAATAGAAGTTATTTATTGTTAAAAAACTTCTATTTTTAAAGTACTTTAAACTTATATATTATTTACAATTTCATTATAATTGTTATACTAAATCCATTATAAATATTTAAAGTGTACTTTCAATTCTAACCCCCTCAATGGGCAGGCAGAGCTTTAATGACTTATGAACAATTCTTTATTTTTGATACGCAAATACAACTAGATCTTCCTCATTTTATGATACAACCCTTATTTAATACAACGAGGAACAGGTTTGCTAAAGATATATTTGAATTAATCTACAATAAACCTTAACATGTATCATATATATAAATCTGTCCGCATTTATATGCGCAATCCTATTTTGGCCTGCTAATATTTCAAGACTATACCTCAAAGGCGGTTGCGTATCATTTAACTGTTATGTTTATTTATAGCTTCAAAACATCAAAACTAAATCATATTAAGTAATAATAATTATATTAAAATGTAATATAAATATTACTATTAATTAGTTGTTAGGATTATAGTTTTTAAGCTACTAACAAAATATAACAATTATTTCACAATATAATAAATACATTTCATTTATTAGTATTAGTAGTTCAGTTTTTAAACAATTCGCAAAGAATAACAATAACTATATTATTTCAAAATGTAATAAATTTTTTAAGTTGTTAAGAGTCCTGCTTTTAAAGTACTATCAAATAATAACAATTAATAACAATTATTTCAAAATTGAATAAAAATGCACCTTTTTATTTGCTGTTAACAGTTCAAATTTTAAACTACTAACAACAAATAAATTTTATTTCTAAACCTAATATAATATTGCAACTTTTTTCTATTTTTTGTTTATAGATTTAATATTTAAAAACTATTAACAAAAAATAATATTTATTTCAAAATGTAATATATTGCATTATTTTGTATTATTTAATAATCGATAAAATTCAGCTATTTAAACTACGAACAACAAATATTATTTATTTCAAAATGTAATAAAATCGTATTATTTATTAGTTGTTAAAAAAGTTCAATGTTTAAACTACATAAATATAGCTAACAAACAATTTATATTTATTTTAAAATGTAATAATTTGTATAATTTATTAGATAATAAAGATACAGTTTTTTAAACTACAAACTACAAATACATTTATTTCAAAATTTAATAAATTGTATTAGTTGTTTTATATAACAAATATATATATCATTTTTTAGAATCCTTTGTACAAAAAATAGTTTTTAAAAAAAACCAAATTTTTATAAAACATCATCTAAAAAAGTATCGTTCTCGTACACGCCCTTCCATATATATTATAATAGTACAAAAAAATATTACATAATAAGTTAAAAAATAGTTATATTTTATAACGTACATAATATATTATATAATGTACGTATATATATAAATATTTATTAAAACTTATTATATGGAAGATTAAGTTAAAAATTATTTTAAAATAGAACAAAATCTTTAAACAATTAAGCACACTCTATTTTTACGATTTTTCCACAAAACATGAATGTATTTTCTTATAAAATTGTTATTCCAATTAATCTACCGTTAGAATCAAGTACTATGCACAATGACCATTAACATTTCCTTGTACTTTCGGTAAGAAGGTCAGTTTTTAAAGAATTAAAAATTTAATTTTTTAAAGAATTAAAAATTTAATTATTTAAAAACAAATAACAAATTTATTAGATTGACGCGCTTTTTGTAACATCATTCCTAATTTATACAAGCGCACACCCTTTTTTATTTGTAAAAATTGGGAAATTATACAATATTAGATAATAGTATATTATATAATAATGGGTCATAAAAATTATTCACTTTGTTTACAAATTCATATGTGCATTCTTCTATTTGTAGTGATTAGGATTTTATACAAATCTACCAGTCCTACACTAAGAAGAAGATACCACATATTAAGCAAAATTTGCAATAAAATAATGGTTTTTTAAAGCAAACTTGTCATAAGATTCGTATAAATCTACATTATCTCACATTTCTACATTCACGTGCGGTTCCACAAAATTATTATTTTAATGGAATTTTCTAAAGCTATCAAGTACTATGCATAATGCTACTATAACATTTCCTTGTACTTTAGTAAAACTGTCAGTTTCTAAATAATTAAAAACATATAACAATTTTCTGAAATAACATATGCATCTGTTAACAGTTTTTATAATAAATATATGGACACACCCTTTTTTTAATTGTAAAAAATGGGGAATTATATAATATTTTATAATTGTATATTATATAATTATGTGTCATAAGTACTATATATTCTGCTTACAAATTTATACGTACCCTTTTTTGTTATGATTAAAACGTTTTAAATCCCTTAATCTAAACAAAAAAGGTATCAGCATATCACGTAAAAATAGGAGTAAAATAAAAATATATTTTAAAGCTTAGTTTACTTTGATCTATTTTAAATTTTTTACAATTTTTAACTTAAACGTGTATTTCGACAGATTTGTTATTCTATTTTATATACCGACAATACAACTACTGGCCATTGTAACACTATTATTACAAATTGATTCGATGCACGTCCGGTTGAGTATTAGCTGTTATAGAATAATTCTTTACAAATACAAAAATTTAAATTAAAAATTATTCTATTTGTTAAATATTATTCTATTTGTAAATTGTTCTATTTGTATATTGTTTTATATTACAAAAAAAGTTATATATTTTAGATATACATTTAAAAATGAATCCTAATATATTAATTTTGTATTATATTTCTTTAAAATTTATATTAATACTTTTATTAATATATTTTATTAAAGTGTTGTCATTAACCTCTAAGTTTATTTACATAGTGCGCGACTTATTTACTAGTAATATCACTTTATTAAAATTACCAGTAATTATTTACACACATCACTCACTACATATATACATATATATTAAATATTATTTTAAAATAAATATTTTAAAATTATTTATAATACATACATATATATATACATGTACATTATTTTAATATTATCTATTATATAAATATATATTATATTTTTATTTACAGCATATATCTATTGAGACATTCAATTATTATTTATAATATATGTTAAAAAAGTATTATATATATCTATGTCAATATGTTAATACATATATATATATATATATATACAAAAATATATTTAGTATTTATCTAAATCTAATTAAATTAGATGTATAATAATACAATAATAAAAATAAAAATTCATTATCGCAAACAATAAGATTTATAACATAAAAACATAGAAGTTATAAATCTAAAACAAAAAACTACTTGTTGTTATGTATTATTTAGTCTTGAAGATTTTACGAAAATACTAGAAATAGGCTCATATTTCAAATATTATATTATAATGATAATATATTAAAAATTAGAGCCTATTTCTAGAGGTAATCTGGGCGTAACCCAAAATTTTTTTATACAAAAAAAATTTTAATAAATATGCAAAACGAAATATAATATTTGTTCTGCATAATTTATTACTAATTTTAATAAAAAAAGAAAAAATAATTGAACAAATATATAAAAACATATATTTATACATTCTATAAATATCAATTTCAAATATATTATTAAAAATTAATACTTATTCAATAAAAAAATTATTCAATTTTCAAATTTCAAATATTTTGCATAATTTACAAATTTTTAGAAATTTGCTAAAAAATATGTTCAAAAATATTAAATATATTTTTTAATAATTTTCTTAAAAATGTATTTAAAAATTCTTCAAAATATTTTCAAACTTTTTTTTTTAAAAATTTGCTAAAAAATATATTCAAAAATTTAAAATATATTTTTTAAAAATTTGCTCAAAAATTCATTCAAAAATTCTTTTAAATTTTAAAAAAATTTTTTTTTTCCAAAATTTTGTTTTTGAGAAAAAAAAATAAACTAGTTACGCCCAGATTACCTGAGGGATCAAAAATCCCCAACGTTATATGTTTATTTCTATTATGTTTTTTTTTTATCTCATTAACATAAAAGCGTTAAATATTTTGCTTAGTAAAAAATTATTATAACTAGCTGTATACATATAATTATTAAAATGGTACAAAGTACGCACGAAAAATAATGGCTATATAAAAAAAAAAAAATTTGGAAGCACCCCTGGCGTACAAATTTATAACACTAAAGAACAAAAATGTATACAAAAATAATGAGAAATGAATAGGTAAAAATATGTATTACTTCATTGAGGGATAAATAAAGTACTTAAAGGAAAAATTTTGAACAAAATACTAAAGCACTCAAAAAAACCAAAAAAATATTATGCCACAAAAAAATAAAAATTATGCGAATATGAGGAATAAAGCTAAAATAAAATGATAATAAAAGTGAAAAAACTCAAAAGTAAGATAAACAGTATATCTGAGAATATGTATTCTTGGTTTAAGTTTAAAATACAATATTTCTCTTGTATGCTTTATGTCATATCATGCGCATTTTCATTTACAAAATAGCTACGTGAAAAAAAAAAAAAAAAAAATACTTATAAAATAAATGTACAATATTAAAATTATTGATTTTTATTAAAACTGTTCTTCCTTTTACACTGATTACCTCATAATGTACAGAAAAAATTATTCGCTCTTTATATTTCTGATAATATGAATGAAATTGTGTTAAAAATACAAGAAATAAAAACTTTAAATATATATAATTACTACTATATTATGAAAAATAATTGATAATGGCAATAATGCATATATTATTAAATTCATAAGAGCAATAATGCATATATTATTAAATTCATAAGAGCAATAATGCACGCATTACTATTAATTTATATTTTAATACAGAATAATTGCAAATGTAATAGTTATTTAATGCATTACTCATCATTTAAAATTCTGATCTTATAGCAGTACAGATATAATAAAAAGTAAAAAAAAAATTAAAAAATTAAATATATATTTTATAAAACATATATTTAAAACATAAATTTAATAAACTCTTACGCAAGCACAATATGATTTTTGCAATGACAATTATTTATCGAATATTTATTTAAAATTCCTGTTGTATAACCTTCAAAATATAATAAAAAGTATAAAAAAAAAAAAAAATTTTAATAAATATTTTATCAAATAAATATTTAAAACATAAATTTAATAAATTATTATACAAGCATAATATAATTTTTATGAAAACGAAATTTATTGTTACAATTAAGAATTATCTCTTATTCGCTTCTGCATCTCTCAAAATAAGTTATAAATAAACATTTACATAATAAACTATATATTTCATTACATAATAATATTAAATAATTAGTAATATTTATAACAACAAATGAAAATTAAACTATAAGAGGGATAATAAAAGGATACGAAAAAAAAAAGAGAATGGAGAGATACTTGTATCAAAATCTGTACACAGAGGAATATATAGAAAACAGATAATATGGAGATAATCAGGAAACACATTAAACATGGGAGAATATTGTATCCCATTTAATAATTTACGAATACAAAACAAAATTACATATTACATGAATTTTACCTATATATTTAATGTATAATACCATCAATAACAAAATAACTTATCCTAGGTGTCAACGCAATACTAATAATGAAAACCTTATTAATGGAATGTCGGTTTCCATAATGTTGAAAAATAAAAATATGACTAATATAATCAAATTTTTTATATTGTATTAAAATGTGTTCACACTCATTATATGCATAAATTACTAAAACTAAAACATAAAAATATGGAATCTTTTACATTATCTGTTGAAAAAGTGACAGAAATAAATCTTTAAAATTTAAAATTTGAAGACCCGAAAAATCAAAGCTAATTAATACATACGTGCATAATTAAAATCTTTCAGATAAATATAGGTCTTAAATTCATTTAGTAATTAATAAAGATACTTATATCTCTGAACCTTCAGATGAAGGAACGCCACTTTGTTTTCCATTTTTGAAATCATTACTCATTTTATTTATATATATTACAATCATTTAGTTCATATAATATAATAAAACTTGAATATTATACTTCGTCATTAATTACAAGTTCTTATCAATAATTCATAATTTATCAAATAGATACACTATTTCAGTTACCATTTTTATTTATATACTAGCTTACACTATTGTGGTACTTATTACAGTTTCTACTGCTTAAAAAAAAAGAAAAAACCAAGTATATGCCTTGCACATAAAGAACAAATGCACAAATCATCAAAAAATGCACAAAAACTTTTACTACGAACAATTCCAAAAATGCGCATAATATAAATTTCTGCATTGTATGCAGTTATTGTGTCAGAAATAATATGCAATATATAAATTAACAGCATGATTAATAATAAAACCTATATATATGGGGATGAAGTTATACATTTATTAAGAAATAAGATGAACAAAAAAAAAAATATATATATATATATAATGCATATATAACATTATTACGTATCAAATAATCCAAAAAATATTGAAAATATAGTTCAGATCCAGCATAACATTATAATCTCTTCATATAAATGATAATATTTAAAAGTATAAATTACTCTTGAATCTTAAAAGATTTATTTTTAAAAATATAAACACAGAAAAGAAGAAAATATAATAAGTATTGATTACTTTATAGTATATTAAGTAGTGATAAATATCATATGCATACTAAGCAAAACAAGAGTTATATGATTAATCTAAAAAAAAAATTAAATATAAATATTTTGCAAAAAATAAAATGATCTTAGCATTTTACATAGCACAAACAATTTAATATCTAATAATTAAAAAAATTTTTTAATGAAAAAAAGGTAATAAATAAAAATTCACAGAACATATAAAAGATAATCATTGCATTGATTTGTTAATAAATTACTATAAAGTGCATTATAAAATGATAAATATGAAATAATAATTAAAAAAGATGTACTTTTTCATGAATAATATATAAAAGATGATTATAAGCATATCAATTAATTATATAACTTCCATGCATGCAAAATGTAAAATGATATATAAATATATATATATATATATGTATTAAAATTTAAGATTCACATGAACAAACAAATATCGCAAATTAAAAATCCGTAATCTAGTAATTCATATTTATAAAAAATATATTATTAATGAATGTTATTATTATTAAGTAGAGCATGTGACCCATGGTATAATGAATAAATGAAAACGTTCTTATAATATTAATAAATGATATATATAAATATATATACATATGTATATACACATAATTAACTCTATGAATTATGTTAATTGTAATCTGTAGTACATACAAAAATATTAATAAATAAATGCAACGGTAAGCACACATTTATTTCTTGCGAAAATATTTATTGAAATAAAAATATAGAAATTTTATTCAAAATATATATTAAAATAACATTTGAAATATAACATGATAGGTGAATTCAAAATATATATTAACATAAAATTCGAAATATAATGTAATGGATGCTTTAACATTAATAAAGCATTTCTTCTGAAAATTAAGCGCGATGAGATGTTAAGATATTAATAAACTAAACTTACTGTTCTATAAACTAAACCTTGTTGAATCCTTAATTAATAAACATTTAAAAAATATAATGTACAAATACAATTAGAAAAATCATTAAATATATTACATTCATAGTTTTTACAATAGCATAGATATTGCTCGTGATGTGAATACACACAGTAAATTATCTCTCCTCACCAAAAATTTATTAAATGTTCTTATGTTTATCCTTTTTATTTTAATAAACTAAAGAAATAATGAAAATAAAATAAATATAAATATATCAACATAATCGTTAAATTTCCATGAAAATATTTTATTCTATTCTTATTATTACTTCGACATTTGTGTACAATTATAAATGTATGTTTTCCCCTTTACAACCATTTAACTAAATACATTTAGAAAAATACCTTATTTGTTTTAACTAATATTTATAGGCTTTTTCTTCTATAAACATAATGAGATTATAAATTTAATTGCGTTCCTCCATTAATTATTACTAATTATTTCAAATACAATAACATGGATATCTTCATAATAATTAAAATTAATAATATCATTAATTGATACATTTAAACTATAATTTCTTCATTTACTTAAATAGCACACTAACAATAAAGATCTGACATTCTTAAATCACATCATAGAAACTACAGCTATTAATATCAAGATGTATAACATTAAATACATTATATTTATGTGTACTATATATTAATTTACGTATTCCTTTGAAATCAGAAGTTTTATTAACATTATATTATAGTAGTTGTTACTTCAAATATTTATTGACTTTTAAATAATACATTCATTTTAATTTTAACAATATACTTTTTTTTACTCATAAAACTTTATTTAATCTTTAAATAATAAATAATAGTCATTACAATATTTGTTCGTTCGGTTATATGTGTAATATGAGATTCCTAATATCACATTAACTTCAATTCAGTTATTAATTTATATGTGGGGGATTTGTGAACTTAACCCGAATCCTATTTTTTATCAAATGTTCAAATTGCTTTAATCCGTTTTATATTTTCTATCGAATTTTTAAATTTCATTCTTTTTTTAAAATGAATTATCTATTAAAATTTAATTAGAATATAATTTTTATCTCATCTGCAGTAAATAATCATATATATATACATATATATATATATTATGCAATTTCATTTTCTTTTTTTCTTTTATTCCCTATATCTTAGAATCACATATAATACATCATATGTAGGTATATTAATATGCTTCATTTAAATTACTTAATACTCTATGTTACCTTAATAAAAATCCTTCCATACACAATAATAAGCTAAATTGATTTTTCTGTTTTCCGAACTTACATTCACTTATGTTAAGTTATTCCTTTACAACAACTGAAACCGTTTATCATATTGCCTACCCTTAGTTTTTTTATTACTCTTAACTGTATATTTTACCATGGTTTTAGAGGAATAAACATACAAATAGAAAATATAAAATATTCACAATACATTTATTTTAAATTAGAAAAAATTCAAATGTGCGAAGCCACATATAAATAAATAAAATATTTTTATTTTATATTTGTATTTATTCGTATCTTATTAAAAAGTAAAAAGAAAAATTATTCCAAAAATTACAACAATAGTTAAAACTACAATGTAAAAAAGACCGCATTGAGATCCTCCATCCGCATGTTCAGGATAACTGGAACAATATTTTTTTCCTGTTCTAAATGATCTTTCTTCTGCATTTTCTCTTTCTAATTGTTCTCTTACTAACTTCGCTGATTATCTAGTTACAATTATAGCATTATGATCAATAGTTACACTTTCAAAAACGTTTTCTAAAGACTTCCTAAATTCGTTCTATTTACATTTCAATTCAGATAAAAGATCATACGGATTATATCTTTTTTCACACTTAAAATAATAGGGACAAAGATATACATAAAAATTAGCGTTTCCCATAATATATTGACATCACTCTCTTATATAAATCTTATAACTTTTGCTAATATTATTAACAAACTTGTAACAGTTTTTCTTTTTATTCTCGTTATATTCCTTAATTGAAGTAACATAATTTTTAATATAGTCATTCTGAATCTTCATTTCCTTCCATTCAACAAAAGTAATATTTAGATCGTCTAAATATCGATATTTATTACTAATTTTTAACTTATGCATTATACCATGAACTATATCATGATATTTTATAACAGAACTCCTATAACTATCTTCTGAATGTCCATTAAATAGTTTCCTTTGTTCATAGTATAACCAGTACAAAAAGTAAGAACAACTATATCATTTATAATATTACTATATTTTTTATCCTTTATTGAATGTATATATTTTACTAACTTTTTTGCAGAGTTCATTTATTCCTGCTAATTCTTCTCTAACATAAATATATCAGAACGTTCTTCACAATACTCATCCATATTATATTTTTCATTCATTTGTTAATATATTTCATAGGAAAAAAAAAATAAAGAGAAAAAAAGATGAGTAATGTAAATACTTATATAGATCATTAGAAAAGATAATTTTTTTGTACATTTAATCAACTATAGTATACTCAAACAGAGAGTACTAAAAATTATTTTTAAAAAAAAAGGAAAATGTACATGTTCCAATGTTTCTTCAGAATCATCTGCAATAATTCCTTTTCAATTCTCATGTAACCACCCCCCTTCTAAATTACTTCTTCGATATACCTCCTTTAATGTACGTAGAAGATCATACGATGTCTCTATACTAAATATGGATATATGCTTGAATATTTCTTGTGTAAAAAAAATAACTCACAATTATAAAAATTTTCTTAAAATAGTTTTATTTCATCATTATACTTTCCTGAATTATCATGCTTAATCATTTCTCTGTATAACTGAAAAATATATTTTATATAATTACAAATATCATTTTTCTTTTAAATAAATTCTCCTTTCAATTTATCTTCTATACTATTATAGCATTCAGAAAATTTGTATATTTTTTTCTTCTTATTAAATTCTTCTTTTTCAAGTTCATAATTTTTATGCAAGTAAACTTCATTATAATATGTTACAAATATATATTTCAACGTACTGTAAAGTCTTCTAATAACATTGAGCTTAATATATTTATTTATGATTTTGTCATATAATCGGCAGTTAAAATACTATTATTAAGCTTTATTCTTATCATCTCCTATATTAAATCTTTTGAAAAACTTTACTCAACCAATTAATATTTTTTTAGCGATTATAATTATATTACATATATTTTTATAGTTCGTGTTTTAATCTACTACATTACAAATTATCAAAATAATTCTCGTATTTTCCATATGATCTATCTAATGAATTATAAAATATTTTTTTAGGTTCATCAGTTATAAATTTTTCCTAGATAATAGAATAAGAAAAAAAAAAAAAGAAAAAGAGAAGAAAATAATAATTTCCACATTTTATTCATAAAAACTCTTATAATTAAGAAGCAATATCATTTTTTACATATAATATTTTATATACAAAAAATGTTGTTACCATATTTTAATTTTTTAAAAAATCGTAATTCTTAAGAACACTTGATAAATCGTTCTATAATGTAATTATATATTTTTCTTGTTCATAAGTAATGTAAAAACATTTTTTTTTAATTTCCTACTAAGTACTAAAATGTTTGAACATTCTCAAAAAATCATACTAAAATATGTTTAACTTGAAAGTAATAACTAATATTTCAATCCATTATATTAGTACTAATAATAATTAATCACTAGTTACCTTTATTAATATATGTGCAATTAGTTTCTTAAACTAAAGCACTTCAAATAAAAAAAAAAAAAATTTTTGCTTTCATAGATTAATTTAACAACTCCCTAATTTTTATTGTAGACAATTAACCAATTAGTCATTTTATATTAATTTATATTATATAAAAATTATAAATATTTTATCATACATTAAAATAAATGTGCATTTTATTCAAATATTACCATATAATAAAAACGATAAAATGTAGCATTAAGGTTAACTAAGAGACACATTAACGCAATGCATAATTATAAAGTACTATTAAAATATGGTTTGGGATCAAAAAGAAATAGAACTTTTATATAAATATCCTCTTCATTTCATCATTATTAATAAATAAAATAAGAAGAAAACAAAATAATATAATAAATTTCAATAATGACGTAAATTTAGATTAAAACAAATAAATAAATTATATTACAACAAAGTCAAATAACTAATTTTTTACTAATATAATATATTATATGAATAGTATAATAATAGTTAAAGCATTAAATCTTTGTTCTTAATTTGTTATCATTATTAGTATCTACCTTCTAATATAATAATAACAAATTTACATTCATAAATATTATAATCATTTTCATTTCAAAAAACATTAAAAACCCAGAATTTAAATTCTAAATTGCGCGTGATATTTTATAAGTAAAAAGATACAACTATTATATGAAGTTTTATCATAATTACCAAGGAAAATATTAATAACTAATATACATTTAAAATCTGTTAAACGTTTATACACAAATTTTATTATATTTTATTTTGGAATTAACTACAATTAATTCCATATCAATATATACACAATTATAGTATTCAGCAAATTATCATATTGTTGTAGTTTTCTTCTAAAATGTCTGACTACACAATTAGTAAATAAATATTTCATACATGTAATACACTCCTTACCATTATTCATTCTATTATGGTGACTATTCTTCTGCTTTAACATAAATAAGCGTTGTATATTTATACGTCGCTATAGTTACATACTGATATATTATATATATATATATATAAACTTAAATTAATGTTTTACCACTAAAGTATTTTATATATATTATTAATGGATTATTTATTACTAAATTATGTGTTTTATAATATATATAAAACTGTATTTATGTTTTTATAACATATTCTACTATTAATAATTTTTTTATATTTCTTTTTCCCTCATAATATTGCAACAAAATGTTTACATATCCAAACATATAAAAATGGGTTTATGCATAAATAATAACTTTTGTGTATACATTCTCATGTAACCTATGTTTCATTTTCCAAATACCTTTTATGTTATATCTTCAAATTATTAGCTGTCCTTTTTTTAACATATCTCATATTTAAATAATATATACTCTCATTCAGTATCATTACATTTCAATAACTATATGGAATTATTAATATTCAAATAATAAGATATAAATAAAAAATTAAATAAAATAATATTCCAAATATTATATTTAAAACTTATGTGTTATCCTGACATTTAATAATAAATTTTTTATTGAGAATAATAAAATGCTTTCACCAAACATTTTATAATTGTGTACAGCTTGTTTATAAAGAATTAATTGCAATGTAATTCTATATTGATGAGAATTCCTTAACCATATTTTGTTACTAACATTTATGATATTCTTTATTTTATGGTTTATATACCTTATATAAATTATATTCCTCTTTTTTTTCTTTTTTTTTTTTTTTTTAATTATTATTATTTATGAGAACATGTTTATTTGAATTGATAAAATGTTCATACATATTAAATATTTATGAAAGTATACAATTCTACATAAAATTTTGTTTCTATTATGTGCTTTTTATACATATATCTAATAAATGTAATGCATTTCTTAATGTTGTCTATTTTTATTATTGAAACCTTACGGAAAAAGGATACTTATACTATCGAAAATTTCCTATTCAAATTTGTAAAAAAATTTTACTTCCAAATAATATTTATTCTTAATATTTGAGTAATAAAAATAAAAACTAAAAAAAAAAAATCCTACATGTATGCGTTCATTTTTATTTCATATTTATGCTTCCACATTTTCCCTACAGTTCGATCCAAAAATATATTCATATAAAAATTTTGATAAGTTACCCTAATTTCATTTTACATTGAATATTATAAATACATATATATTATATGTATAAATACAAGTTCACAAGAATAATTTATATAAAAATGATAACACGATCACTTATAGTTCTATGGTAATTATACATATATTAATGGGTGTTTTTCCAAATGACTCATTTAAAATAACTTTAATTATATATCAATTTTGTATCTTTCTCATTTTTGTTCTCTACATATATCAATTTAAAAATAAAACTTAAAAAAAAAAATTTGGATTATATAAGGAACGTGAACTTATAATCATATATTTTTTTTCTAATACGAATATTATTTTGTGCACGCATGCTACATAGATCTTTACATATTTCCTTAAGTTTTTACTACACCTATTCGACACTCAAACATTTTTTTATTTCAAATAGTTCTCAATATAAATTTTAGTCAAAGTTCATTCCTTTATGTGAACATCCGCTAGAAGATATTACTCCCAAAGCTTATATTTCCATGTCCCAATGTGATATTTTTTTCATTCCTTATCTTTTTCTTTCTTTAACATTTTTACACCATTCTATATATCTGCTACCTCAGAATTTAGATTTTTATCTACATTTTATACTCTTTCTCTCGTTTTAGAAAATTATAAATGATTAAAAATTTTCATTTTCTTTGGTTAATTTAATCTGTACGAAAACCATATAACATTATTAGCATATCATATCAACTATTTCCCTTATTAGTAGTAAATATCATTCATTGTGTCATATGCCGAAACTAAAATCTACGAAATACCAATTATAACAATTAGGTCAATTAATAGCTTCAATTAGTCGTTGTTCCTTTCACTCATAACTTAACTTTTTCTCAATATCTGTCATTCCTAAACACTCATGAGAAGAATTTAATTTACTAACATCTAAACTATGAGTATTTATATTAGAACCTAATTAATATTCTTATAAAATTCTTCCATAGCTTACAATTAACAATAATCGTATAATGGTATAAAATAAAATGCTACAAAAACTTTAAGAAAATGCAAAAAAAAAGAAAAGCAATATTTAGCTTTCTCTCAAATTAGTACAAACTATATTTTGTTCATGTTGGTTCATATCATTTTTTGCTTAAGTTTTTGTAAGTTATTTCCCCTTAATAAAAAGCGTATATATTATTCACATTCTCAAACAGTTGTGGCATTTTTTTTTCAGTTTACCATATTATGCAATACATAAGAATAAGAAATTTCATAGAGTGAAATAAAATAACGATAACCATGAATTTATAGTATATCATTAGCATCGTTAATAATAAAATGTCTAAACGAAGTAACATTCTTCGTGTATGTATATTATATACATAAATATATCACCTACGATAAATACATAAAAATATTTGTTGTACAAAACAGTTAAATATATAAAAGGTACTAAAAATTTTCTCCAATTTTTATAATGTATAAAGTATAAAATAGCCTTCTGTACAAAACTTTCGCCTGTTAACTTTTAATATAATTTTACGTGGATCATTATATACATTCCTTTTAGTACTAAATAAATTTTTTTAAACATTCTTTAAAAAGTAAAAGTTAAAATTTTCATTAAAAATTATAATGATCTATTAAGTATAAAAAATAAAAAGAATACTAAATGTATTAAAAAAATGAATTCCAATTTGTAAATTTTTATTTATTCCATTCTAATATATTAAAATTTAAACATTTGCATTTATTTCAAAGTTACAGAAATAGAAAAACTTAAATCTAATATTGTTTTTCGAGTAAATTACTTATGCGCTTAATATTCAAAGGTTATGAGAATTCTCATTCATACTTTTACACATATATATATATATATATATATATATATATATATATATATACACACATGTGCCTACAAATTATCTACCCTAGTAGCGAATGTAAACGTGCATTATATATATACTCGTAAAAATCGTTGTGACTTGACACTTTGTTATTTTTCTATAACCTTTATTCATGCGCAATATACTTATAATCTTGTTAAAAAAGTGGAACATATATATACCCTAATATTTTCCTTATGTTTCTTATTCGCTACCTATATAATAAATTAATAATATTTTCTTCTTGGTATATCACAATTTTAAGATATTCTAATGGATATAAAATGAAACTTCATATCACAATAAAATATATTCACATGAATTGTTATATCAGTAAATTCAACTTTTGCTACTATTTATGGTACATTCAAATTGTACACAATTAATAAATATTCATAAAAACACTTTTCATATTAATATCGAAATACAGAATTACGCTTCTTCCAAAACAAAATAAAAAGATCTTCTTAAAATAATTAAAAAAAATTACTCAAATATTCTATTTTTGTTGACTACTATTTTTTCTGTCTAATGCTGATATTTATGTTTGAAAGTCTTTCGTTTATGATCATTTTTCAATGTATACTATTCAATATATACAACTACACGCCTCATGATAATTAAGTGAATAGAAAAATATTCTACTGAATATTATTAGAGTTACCAATTGCGATTGTGTTATTTTATTTATAATGAAAACATAAATGTGTGAATATGTTCATTGAATTAGAAGACTCCCTTATTTAATGATGTAAAATAAAATTTTTCTATATATCAACCTTGTATGGTATATAAAAAAATGACTATGACGATGATTATGATGATAATTATATGATTATATAATAACTTCCTTTTTAAATAAAATGAAATATATATTTTCCATATGTATAGTAGAGTACATTTAGGTGTAAATATGAAACAATAAAGAACATGCATTTCCTTTAATCTAATATATAGGCAAATAAATTTTAAACCCTTGTAAATACTCATTATTTTATTGGTATGACATGTTTACAAGCTATATATAATCTTCATAGAACATCTATAATATATCTATTACTCAAGGACAACAAGGTAAATTAATCGGAAATAAATATAGAAAAATATTCTACGGGCAACTAGTTAAGGACAAAAAACCAATAAAATATATCCTTGAATATCATAAAGTATTAAAATATACTTTTAGTTCTTCTCTATTCCTCATTTTGTGAAATGCCGCACCTATTAACTTGATGTATTATTCACAATGATTAATTTAAAATGAATGAATTTTAAAATTAATATTCAAAATGTATGGTTGTTTTTAATCCATAACAACAGCATTATTTTTATAACTATATAAACACGTACATGTAAAAATAATTGGTAACATAAAAAGTAATTAGGTAAAATTAAAATTTCCAAGAATAATATGACTACAAAATATAAAAATATCTACACATATACGTGTACAATACTTAATTTAAATATACATTTCTATTAAAACTTAATCTATTGGAACAAAATATTTCTTATACAAAAAAAAAATATATATATTTTTTTGTTAATTTAAAGGATCTGATAAATTATTAAAACAACATATAATTAATAAAATACATTCACATACGGCAAATAATTTTATAAATATGCAATGATTAAAACAAGTAAAAAAAAAAATTTATTAATTCAATGTAGATAATATTTTATTGAAGTTAAAATTTTTACATATATATATATATATATATATATGATATCTTTCCTTTATAATGTATTTTCTTTTTATGCATTATTCTCTAATGTTTTATTAAGAGAAAACACCGATATTAATTATTCTTTCAGTTGAAATTTCAGTTGAAATAATTCTTATTAAAAAGGACATACACCATTTGTTCTTATTGTTTCTTATCTATAATGCTGAATGAAAATCAAAGGAATAAATTCTAAAGTCGTAATCAGAATAATAACTTGACAAATATTATAAAACAGATACAACATATGTTCTTTGACAAGGATCAAATATTACGTAGATACGTGCAAGTACAGTCGAAGTATAAGCTTTTATAATTTCTGGTACCGTTACTGTAAACAAATGTACAGAAGATAGAAGTGCTATGACTGGGGTTAATATAAGAAAAAGCACGATATTCTTCCGCATTTTTTTCCTAATATTATTCATTTGGCTTGCCAATATAATCTTCACATTTTTTTGTTCTTTCTTAGAATTTTGCAGTTCATCTACTAACGAAGTTAATTTTTCAACATGCTTTTCATCAACATTTTCTTTTATATATTTTTTTATTTCCTCATAATTACAATCATCGCAATTCTTAATGTCTGATAAAACTTTACTTAATACTTTATTTTTATCATTAGCAGTATTAACTCCTCTTATTGAATTTTTAGTTCCATTAAAGTTAGTATTAACGTTTGTTAAATGTCCTTCATCTTCACTATGTAAATATGTTTTTATATTTTGTTCTAATTCACCATCTGATTCTAATACATCACTATCACTATAAGGTGGTCTTTCTTTTACCTGCTTATCTTTATTAATATTGTAATCACGTTCTGATAAAGATCTATTATTTTTTAAATATAATTTCCTCTGAAAATCTTTTACATTATTCCATGCGTTAAGGAACAGACACTAAAAATTGACAAAATTTAATTACATATAATAAAATATGATAACATAACTACTTTTTAACAATATTCTTAACAATTCAATTATAAAGGATAATCTTAGTATTGAATGAAAAAAGTGTCAAAAATGTAATAAAATAATAAAGAAAAAAAAAAAAAAAAAATTTGTATAACATATTATATAAATCTTACATTATTCAATAATTGTAAAATCGAAAGGAATAAAGTATATATAAAAAGATTAATATAAAATAAATACATCTTTGCTTTGTTTATTTGTTAAGCACTTCTTAGTATATTCCTTTTCTTTTTAATGATTAAAATTTTATTTCCATATTTAAATCTTTTTCTATATATCGTAAAAATTTTTCATATAACAATTTTTACTATGTATTATTATTATTACTATTATTATTAATACTATTGTTATTGTTACTATTAATATTATTATTATAAATATAATAATTATTATTTTCTATTTCATTATTTACTATTATGACTGTTAACTATTATTATTATTACTATCTATATTGTTAAATTAATAAAAATGTACTAACACAAATATTATATCTTATAATTAAGCACATATATAATTAAGCATAGATATAATAAAGCAAAGATAAGAATAATCATAGATAATAACTTATTAATACAGTATTACTATTTGCTGAAACATAATGCTTATAATATATACATCTAAAATGAAACATCATGCTCAAAAATTTATATAATTACATTGTCTTGATTTAATTGGAAAAAAATTAATAAAATGGTAATTCATATAAAAATCAATATATAAACAATAAAAATATATAAATGTAATATTTCTTTATTGGTAAAAAGTTCATAAGTTTTATTTTTAATAATATATTTTTTTTTTTAAAGAGGAGAAAATATAGCTATGGTAAATTTAGTAAAATTTTAGCACAACATTAAAAAAAAAAAAAAAAAAAAAATTTTTAAATATTTTTATTATAAAGCAAAAAAATATTTAATTTAATATTAATTCAAAAACATTATATTGATTTTTTAATTTATTCTATTTTAAAATCGTTAAATTTACAATTTTTTAGTTGTGTTTTTCCGAAAATTGATAATTTATATTTACGCGTGTATTCTTTTAACAATTTTCCATGCAAATTAGTTTCGTTTTACTTAGAATTTAAGTACTTAAAAAATAAACTAATGTATGTATATACATTGAGCATTATTATACATACATATTCATACTTGAACATATATAAATATGAAAATTTTAATGATATAAAATTTCTGGATTATAAACAAATATATTATTTTGCAAACATGGTAAATCTATGTATTAAATTCATATAATTATTTTATAATAACTTAATATCTTGAACCCTGCTATATATTGGTAAAAAGAATATAACAGGTAGTTTAACATAACAAATCTATACATGCAATTGCATTTTATATATATATATATATATATATATATATATATGTACAACTTTGTATGTAGGAAAGCTTTCATTTGCTACGTCAAATACTGTGCGTTAAAAAAAAGTAAAAAAAAAGTAAATTATAGAAGTATATTTAACAGTAAAATATGTATTAGTAGCAGATACACTATGTAAAATATCGCTCTTTAGAATAATTGTAATATAATAATTATTCTAATGGTCTTATATAAAATATAAAAATAGAAATTGAAATATTAAAACAGGGATAATTAAAAAATAATACATATAATCTTTTTTTTTTTATTCAACAAAATTGTAGCCCTGTTTTAATAAAAATCTTTATAATACATTAATAATTAACCTTCTTTTTTACATACATATATTTCTACATCACATTTATAGTTTTGATTGTATTTTCTATATACCAAAAAAAAAGGGCAAATTTTATTTTTTTTTTTTATAATACAGAATAGTAAACTGTTCTTGTGAATCGGTAATTTTCGTTGTTTTGATATATCGACAACTAGAAAAGTGTACATAATGCACTTACATAATAGATACCTATTTATATATATATATATATATATCACGATAACGCAAAAGGAAACTCTATAGTAATAGATATCACCAATAAAGATATGAACAAATGCTCGTGTAATTAAATTATAAAAATTGTACATGCAATCCATATGTTTCTTCCTCATAACGATAAAATTTTATTATAGCACCTTTTTCCAAAAAAAAATAAAAAAGAATTTGATTAATATTTAATTTTTTTCTATTTATATGATGCAAATTGTTACTTAAAGAAAATTGAATGTTTTGAAAACATAATTTTTTTTCAAAATTTGTTTTAAATCTATGTTACTCTAATATGATAGAATTATACATACATCTTATATTATTTATCTAATTATTATGTTTTTATATTTTATATAATTTGAACCTTCGATATTCTCATAAGAAAATATTGTAGATCATATGTTTTTTGTTTTTTTTTTTTGGACAACTTTTGAGCATCCGTTCGAATGATATAAGATTAATCCATGAACAAGTGAAACGTATATACGTATTATATATATAAATGTATATAAAATAAAACAAGTGTAAATGTTTATTTAGTTGAAGAAAACTTAAAAACAGCGAAAATGTATATAATATGTTTTTAAAAAAAATAAAGCAAAACAATGGTTATATTTCAAAAAGGACAAAAAACTGACAAGAAGATATTTTAATAAGTTAGTGAACAAAACATTCAGAAGCCAGTTAATCAAAAAATTAAAAAGAAAGCTTTGCTTTTATAGGTGATATTTTTCATATATATTCATATATACATATGTATGTGTTCATATATATATGTATAAGTGTATATTAATTACTCCATGAGAATTATACCATTTCAATAAATTCTTTTTTTCTTTTATACGCGTCTAATTAATTAACGCTTTATATGAACACATAACTTTAGATATACACAATGATACAAAGGAATAATTTAATGTTCCAGTATTGGTTAAAAACGAACGCCTAAAAGGGAAATTGCTCAAATGTTATGCATATATATATAAACACATATTATATATATATAAATATATATAACATTAACACATATATACAATATATATGCATATATATATTGTGTACACATAATACAATATGCACATATATATAACGTTTATTCTGTAAAAAACATTATAAGTACATTATTACGTTAATTCTTTCACAACGTTTAGTTTAAAAATGTAAACCTTAAATGTTCTCGTGTAATATAATATATGAAATATCCGCATACTTACACATTTCAAAAAATATCTAATTCAATAAATATTGTTTTTATTTCTTAAGTTTCTTATAAAATTAAGCACATATTAAAAATAATTCAATTTAAAAATATGTGCTTAACAAACGTCCTACAAAACAGTCAATGTTGCAAATATATTCCTATATATTGTTGTTAAAATAAAAATACAAAATAAAACATATCAAATGAAAAATGAAATCTGAATAAATAATGAAAATTTTTAAATGAAAAACAAAAACTAAAAAACAAAAAACAAAAAAAAAAAATAAAAAAACAAAAAATAAAAAATGAAGAATAAAAAATGAAAAATAAAAAATGAAAAATAAAAAATGAAACATTAAAAATAAAAATATATCATAATAAAATTAACAAAAAAAATATATAAGTACTGCACAAAATTATTGTCATAATATGCTTCTGCTTTTTGTTGATATTTATGTTCTTTAAGCAAAAAATATAATGAAAATGTCTAAAAAAACTATGCACACAAAAAATATAAAAAGCAGTTATAGCTAATTTCTTGTTAATTATTGAATTGCTATATATATAAATAAATACCATAATTAATATTATAAAAATCAACGATAACAGCTAATATTTTCATTGAAACTTCAAAATATATATAAAATAGTCATATATAATCTCAGATTTAATATTATTTTGTATATATATATATATTAATTTAAAATTAATAAATATTTTGTGCAGCTATTATTCATATATAATACTCCCCATTATTTAATTCTTTAAATGGTTAAATAACTTATAATTTGTTTCCTTTCCATTATTTTTAAATACCCAAACGGGGATTACATCCTATTTTCTTGACCCCCTCCAACTATAAATTTATAAAACACAATCTCCATACTTTTATTTTATTCTCTTTATTTTAAATACTTGTTTTTTTCTCTTTTTTTTTTTTAAAAGCTATCAATAAAATTGAACTCTAAACTCTTCAGTTTCTTATTTACTCTACATCCACAATCACTTGAAAACCTTTTTGTTATTACATTTTATTTTTACATTTTACTATGTTTTTTCATTTTGTATGTTAAAATTTCCATCCATATACTTTTCATTAATTCTCTAAGCTCTTTCCATGATGCTCTCTTTGCTTTAACAAAATATAAAAAGTTATATTTGTCGCATTGTCCTTTGTTTACAAAAGCACAATAATCATTAAAGTCTGATTTTTCCTTCTTTATAAGTTCATCGGTCATATTGTAATGAGCTCTCCACCAATATTTCATTCTAATAGGTGTTGGTAACATCATTGTTTTTTGTAAATACTTAGAATAGTCCATTATATATTCTTGCATTTTAACAAAATTTTTTCTCTCATGAAAAATAACCTGATTAAATAAAGTAAACATTTCTTTAACAGATGCATTTTCTCTTAAGCCTTTTAGTCTTTCATTTAATTCTTCTTCGCTTAATTGTTCTTGTAACTCACCTTGAGAACAACCAAATGGTAAAACTCCATTTCCATTAGCTGAATGATGTCCTACTTCTTGTCTTCTATTTCTGTGGCCACCTCTTCTAGCATCATTACTTCCAGAATCATAATCTTCTTCCCTTGATCTACGGTGATGTGAGGATTCATCTCTTCTTGAGCTCGTATGATGGCTACTGGAAGAAGCACCATGTCCTTTAAGTCTAATAGGATTATGTGGACTTCCAATAATTGTTGGTCTGTTTCTTCTAGTAGTCTGACTTGTACTTCCTCTTGTTTCACTTCTACTTTTGCGGGGATCTTCCTCTTCCTCATCATCATCTATCTTTTTTCCACTCCTTAAATTAAAAATAATTTCGGCGTCTTCTTCCTGCTGTCTTTTAATTTCTTCCTGGCTTTGGCCCCTTATGTTACTTGGATAACCTGGAATCATACAAGATTCACCAGGTCTTCCCCCTCTTCCTTGCATCCTAGGATCCATCATATTAGGATGACCTGGTATCATATGTGGTACACCTGGTCCTCCTCCTTGTTGATTCCTAGGATCCATCATATTAGGATGACCTGGTAACATATGTGGTACACCTGGTCCTCCTCCTTGTTGATTCCTAGGATCCATCATATTAGGATGACCTGGTAACATATGTGGTACACCTGGTCCTCCTCCTTGTTGATTCCTAGGATCCATCATATTAGGATGACCTGGTAACATATGTGGTACACCTGGTCCTCCTCCTTGTTGATTCCTAGGATCCATCATATTAGGATGACCTGGTATCATATGTGGTTCACCTGGCCTTCCTCCTCCTTGTTGATTCCTAGGATCCATCATATTAGGATGACCTGGCATCATATGTGGTTCACCTAGTCCTCCTTCTTGTTGATTCCTAGGATCCATCATATGTGGTTCACCAGGCCTTCCTCCTCCTTGTTGATTCCTAGGATCCATCATATTAGGATGACCTGGTATCATATGTGGTACACCTGGTCCTCCTTCTTGTTGATTCCTAGGATTCATCATATTAGGATGACCTGGCATCATATGAGGTACACCTGGTCTTCCTCCTTGTTGATTCCTAGGATCCATCATATTAGGATGACCTGGTATCATATGTGGTACACCTGGTCCTCCTTCTTGTTGATTCCTAAAATCCATCATGTTTGGATTTCCAGGCATCATATGTGGTACACCTGGTCCTCCTCCTTGTTGATTCCTAGGATCCATCATATTAGGATGACCTGGTATCATATGTGGTACACCTGGTCCTCCTCCTTGTTGATTCCTAGGATCCATCATATTAGGATGACCTGGTATCATATGTGGTACACCTGGTCCTCCTTCTTGTTGATTCCTAAAATCCATCATGTTTGGATTTCCAGGCATCATATGTGGTACACCTGGTCCTCCTTGTTGATTCCTAAAATCCATCATGTTTGAATTTCCAGGCATCATTTGTGATTCACCTGATTCCCCATTAGTTCCACTAACATTACCTTCATGTTCATTTTCATTTCTTTCATTATTCTCATTTTCCATATGTTCAGCATTTGGATCACCTAGGTTTAAATTGTTATATAAATCTCCATAACCTTGTTTGTTCATCCACTCGTTAATTGAACTTTCTTCTTCCATTTCGTTACCTTCTTGATTTGGTGATTCTACATTTAATTGCTGATTTTCTCCATTTGTTTTACTCATAAGATTTCCACTTAATGCTTTAGTAATCCATTCCTTTAAAGCTAAATCTTCTCGCGATGTTAAATCAATTTTATTATATAAATTTTCTAATCCCCTTCTTATGATATCTTCATTTGCAGTACTTCCATCTGCACCCCCCCCTAAATTAGATCCTTGTGCATTTGATTCATCATATGTAGAATAATTTCCTTGTTCACCTGCATTCGAATCATTACCTTCAGGCGTCAAATTGTTATTATTATTTTCATTCTGTCCCTCTTGATTTTCCTGTACGACATTATTATAATCATGAGTTCCTGTTAAAGTTTCACCCTCTGAACCGTCATAACCTTCAGCTTCCCTTGGTGTTGAATCATTTCCATTATCCCCATTAATATTTTCATTATATCCGTTATATTGTGTATCACCGTTATAATCATTTGTTTCAACTTGAAGAACCTGCTCATTAGAATTACTTCCTGGCGGTCCTACTAATACTGCTTCCATGGGATGATGTTGACCATTATCATCATTCATTCTTTCAAATTGTTCTCTATTGGATACGTCATTAGGATCATCCATATTATGATGAGTGTTATTACATAATGATGGGTTCTGTAATCCATTAAAATCTCTATTAACTTCCATTGATGGTCCTTCAGAATTTCCCATATCATTATTATCATAATTTTCCAAATGATATGGATCATGCATTCTAAACTGTTGTTCACCATTATATGGCACTGCCATTTGTCCTTGATAATTCACATTTTGTTCATTACTCCATGGACCTCTATTACCTTCATGATTTCCATAATATTCACCTAATGCTCTTAAAGATCTATCATTCACTTGAGATCCGAATGGCTCTTTATTCTGTAAAGAAGAATGTATCGCATATATTATAAAAAAATTACCAAATAAAAATAACAGCATTCACGTTCTCACTTACAATACGGTAATATATAATATACATATATGTATATACATATATATATATACATACATATAAACATAATAAACAACTTTTCTAAATTTTAATTTGGTTCCTTACATGTAACAGAACAACTATAACGCCAAAAATGAACAACACCTTAAAAGGAAGAGAAGATAAATTAAAATTTTCAAAGCTCAATTTTTTGCATTTCCTTCTCCTTCTTTTTGATGATTTCTTTTTTGAATCATTACTCTCACTGCCACTACTAATGGCAAACAACGACGTGGGTAAAACAACAATTGGTATATTACAATTATTCATATTCTAATTTTCGAAATCACAAAAATATATATTTTATTTAAAAATAATGCTCTAAATTTTATAAATTGTTCTATCCGTTATAACACTAATACTTGCAATAATATATATATAATAATTTAATAATATAATAATATTGAAAATAATAAAATTTATTTTTTACAAGATATTATTATACATCCTTATTCTAAAATAAACTAGGTAATAATGCAAAATATATATATATATATATTATTACATAGAAAAAAAGTTTTATGTAAATAATCAAAACTTAATAATAAAAATAAAAAAAAAACTACTCGTAAGAAAATAATATATATATAACTATATTAAGTAGTTCTAAAACTAAATATATACAAATATATAAATATTGTCTTCTAATTCAATTAATTATTACCTACAGAAGTATTGTACAATGTTGTTATTTGACTATATTATATATACTTCAGTTCTTCAAATTTTTTTTTCTAATAAAAACTATCGAATGTGTATATATAATAATAAACTACTATGTCTCAATAACAAAAAAAATTATTACGTTAAAAAAAAATATTTTTTTACTAAAAATTTTAATATTCTTTTCATTTTAATAGTTGTTAAAATTCACTTTTTCTTTTACAAAATAACTTCATATATAATGTTTAAAAATATTAAAAAAAAAAAAAATTTACAATATATTATATAGAAAAAAAAATTTATTAGCTAACTAAATTTTAATATTTTCCTGTTAAATTTTTATAAAAAAAAAAGAAAATTTTTGAACAAAACTAATATTTCTTTTTAACATAAAAAAAAATATATATAATTCGCTCTATTAAATTAGAACAGAGTTGCTTTAAAATTATTTAAAATAAACATAAATATGCCTCCAGAAAATTATAGCTTGAAATATATTTTATTAATGAAATAAAAATGGTTAAAATAATGCGCTAAGAAAAACGGTAGAATGATGTAATCAAATAGCTTATCAGTTTTATACTTCATTACTTTAAAATGAACTATTCCTATACATTCGCATTATTATTTATCACTATTTATAAAAGTTCTTGAAATATAAACATTGTTCTTTTTTTTATTTTTTCTTTTTCGTTACATTTCGTTCATATAATCTTGTTACTCCTTTGCTTTTCTATTAAAAGATTAAGGCAAATATATTTATACTCTTTTGTTGTTTCTTATAATAATAAATATATATAAATTGGGTAATTTTCTTTTTTTTCAGTTATTTAGTACTAGATTATTACATTTATTTTTTCCTATAATTCAATAACATTAGAGTTTTTTTATTTATACATAAAAACTACAATATTTATTATTTTTATTTTGTTTTAATCCATTTTAATAAAAATTCATTTTCACATTTATTATTAATTTAATTATATATGTTTATTTTTTAAAAAAAACAATAAAAGTAAAAACGCCCTATTAACTGTCATATAACTGAAAATTTTTATACGAACATATTTATTTTTCATTATACATTAATTGTGAACATAGTTGATACCTCTTTTTTATATATGATTTATTAAAATCAAAATTTATTCAAAATAAATAACTCGATAATTCTGAAAATTCAAAAAAAAGGAAGCAGCACGAAAGACTGCATATATATAAAATATAAGATATATACGCAAAACTAAAATTATAAATACCAAGGTTTTGTAATACTTTATATATATTGTACGTAAATTTGTTGTACTTTTCATATTAAAATGTACTATAAAAAAGTGTTTATTTTTGTACAAATAATCCTTAAATAGCAACACACAAAAAAAAAAAAAAAAAAAAAATGCAAATAAAATAAAAATGTTTTCTTAAGTAATTATTCACCGCCGTTTATGTAAAGGAAAACATTTAAAAACAAAGATATAAAATGTGAGTAAAAACAAATGATAGAAAAAGAAAAAAAAAAAAAAATGTAATAAAAAAAATATATTAATAACATTTGGGATTTTTTCCTACGGGATGTGCTATATATAAAATTTTTTTTGTAGCAAAAAAGAAACAAAAAAGATGTTAATATAAATTTTTTCCTTTAAAATATATATTTTTTTTATTTTTTTTTAACTTCATGTGTTAAGTAAATAAATGTAATTCATATATTACTTTATGCCTTGTAAAAAATGGTATTGTGTGTATATACAATATAAATAAATTGTATACAAAATTTTAAATAAAAAACATTTTGGCTATCATACTATTAATTATTATATTTTATAAATAAAAATACACTCATTACATAATATTTGCAGCGTATAAAATTTGACGAAAGAATTGGTACATCTTCTTGTATTATATTTTTATATAATTTCATGCATATATATTATTCGCAAGAGTTTATAATTTTCTTATATATGAAATGAATTTTGTTCAAAGACTTGTGGTATATTAATTGTAATGTTTTTTTTTTTTCCTATGAACGTAAAAATTGCACTAATGTATTAAAAATGTAACGATATAATATTTCAATAATTATTATCATTTAATAATATATTTTATATATATGCAAGTAATTTTAATTGTAATTATATATGGTATATACAACATAGTAACTGTATTTGTATCACACTGCTCACTGTACAATACTTATTTATATTATAGATATATATTGTTTCGTAAAAGTAGCTTATAATTTCAAAACGCAACTTTTATGTACCATTATTTCTGTACACCTTCCCTTTTTATTTTAAACTTGTGGGGTGTTATTTTATTTAATAGTAAAAAAATATAATGAATTGTGTTAATTTTTAAACCTTTATTAATTTTATTTCAAAAAAAAAAAATTCATAGAAACTTATGAAAAACGGAATATGTCATAAAGCACAAAAATTATATATAATATAATACAATAAAAAAAAATATAAAAAAACAATGTATATAAATTTTTTCTGAAATATTTTCTTCTGAACGACTTCGAATGTTAATAATTTTTTTTTTCACTTGATGAAATTGTACAACCGATGTATTTTTTACATTTTTTCCAAACCCTTTGAAAAATATTCTTTTATAAATCTCAAAAGAGTTAATGGTATAATATATAATTTTTTATACTAATAATTAATATTCATGTGAAGCATTTAAAAATTAATATTTTAGTACATCATAACATATGCTACAGCTCTTGAACATTTTAAAGGAATTCGTATAACCGCATTTAACAAAAAAAAAAAATATATATATATATATATAATATGATGCTATTTCTTACCATTTACCTTTTTAATATTTTTTCAAATAAACCATTTTTTTTAATGGATTTCCTTAATATTTGTCAGTAATACTTGACCTGATACTTAAGTAAATAATATATATATTACGATTTATGGTATAACAAAGCATTTCAGCTTATCCTCTAAAAATAACCTTAAAAAAAAAAATTATCAATAGTTATATTCTCCATATATGGAATACTATATTTATGAACACCCATATAAAAACTATTCAACTTAAATTCTGTTAAAATAAATATTCACATAAAATATACACATAATTGTTATAAATAACGTAAGTGAACAGGATGAAATATAACAAAACATAATATAGGTTATGTAATAAAAAAAATTGATAGCATTAATTGTAAGATTATATACATATATATATATATATATGATAAAAAAAATTGATAGCATTAATTGTAAGATTATATACATATATATATATATATATATGATAAAAAAAATTGATATGACTTAATTTTGTAAAATATCAATTCACAATATCAATATCTATATATATATATGTATATAATATATAATTATATATATATTCTATATAACAGAAAATATATTTATTAAGGGATCACGGTATTACCACAAGAGATGAGCCTCAACAGAAATAATTAAGAAAATTAAGCCATGTTTACAGCACTCTGAGGCACACAAGTCGTCTACAGGGTGTGATATCTTTTTTGATTTTGGGTTTTTATAATTAAAAATATCTCAGTGCTCTTAAGACTATAAGATATTATTAACAAAGGATTATATTAATGAGAATTCTTTTAAAAAAAAAGAAATTCAACACGCATTATTTATTCTCTTTTTGCAAAAATCAAAAAGATGTTCCAAAAAAGAACGATCTGCAATGATTATCAAGCAAGGTTTCTGACTTTATATGCCTTCAGTCATTAACCTACAAACTTCGCCTTGCAAACATTGATTTAGCAATCGGTTTGCTTTGCAAACAATTTGAACCAACTGTTCCTCTCGTACTAAGATGGATTACTTTTACATTACAGAGTTTAATCAATAATTTCATCAGTAAGGTAAAACAGACCCACTCATGTAGGTCTAAAATTTGACTCTTGTTCCCTTTTAACAGTTGAACAATCCGACACTTTGAGAATGCTGCTTCTCAATGATAGGAAAAAAGCCATTATATACTCACAGAACAATAAGCCGCGTTACTTCTTAATAAAATAAAAGCTTGGCAGCCACAAGCAAGTTATCCCTGCTATAACATATCTTCAGGCTACTCCTTATATAATAAATATAAAGGTGAGTGCCCCAATGAAGCCATATATACAAAACGTACGCTTTCACGCTTTTTCTACTCATTTTATAGAGATAGAAAAATTAAACAAGCTTTTTCCCCTTTTGGTCTACAAGAGATTTCTAATCTCTCTGAGCTTGTTTTTTTTTATAACATATATTATATGTATAAAATATAGTATTAAAGGCCCATTTTCTAACTCGCACATATGACTATGTCTCTACAGGTATATCAAATTTATACTGGAAAAATAACAGAAAAAAATAGCGCACAAAAATATACGCACTTAATTTCTTTTAATCCAAATTTTATATTAAAAATAAACAACCTCTAAAACTTAAAAAAAGCTCCAAAAGTAATTTACAGCTAACATAAACGTACAAAATTTTCACCAAATAGATAAAGTAAAATAAGTATAAAGAGTAGTGGTATTTCACTGTCGTAAAAAAAAAAAATACATTAAAGTTTTTTCTTTTTACTTCCACTTATGCTACACCTCTTTTGTCATTTTACAAAGCCATATTAGAGTAATGTTAAACAAAGGTCTTCTTTCCTCAACTGATTTTACCAAGCCCGTTCCCTTGGTTGTGGTTTCGCTAGATAGTTTAGTAGAGACATTCGAACCCCCAATCCATCAGTGTTTGGTCATTTAGATTTCTCACCGGCATCGTAGGCACTTTCCGAAACCTAGACGATCAACCACTTCTAGTTGCCTTAACAAAATTATAGACGCACATATATATACATGTGGTCAATCCCTCCATTTACTCGCGCATAATGAGTTTCATCAATTTTGATACTCATAGCACTGGAAGGGATTATTTACTGTGCTATTATAAATGTATCATATATTTTATAATAGTCTTGTATATCACAGTAATAAAAATTTAATTAAACTGAGTGGGTTACATTAGTCCTTTTTCAGTTCTGAGTACAACGTTTAATATCATCGCAATTTATCTAATGACACATAATAAAAATGCCAAAACGGCGTGAAATAGAGATGAAGAAAAAAAAAAGGACAAATAGAAACACAAATTATATATAAATATAGAGAACTGAATAATAATACCTCAAAAATTAAAAATCATTAAGATACTATCACACAATTCCTTATAAATACATAATACTCATATTTCCATCATCCTCTTCTTTACTCTCCTACTTCTATCTATATTTTTATTATTTGCTTTTCCTCAGAGGCAATATACTTCTTGTCATGAAGCTTACGGACCTTTCTATTCCATTAATTCTCAAACTAACTTTATATCTATAATAACACTAAAAAGGTTATTTAACTTTGGATATGTGACTTTTATTTTTGTTGGCACGCTTCGCTAGTTGAAATACAAATCAGACAGTAACCAAGAAAGAAATACTCTTAAATTTCGGATTTCTTTTTACTGCTGTTCCCCCCCCTAATTCAGATAATGTAGGACTCACCAACATCGGAGTAATTCATATAAAACATAAATTACCAGTGCAACAACAAAAAAAAAAGAAAGAATAGATCAAATATTGAAATCCTTAAATATTCCAATAAATGGCATCCTTTAATTTTGTTTTTAATTGTGCACAGGAAAAATACCTCCCTCCATATATGTACCATCCGTTTTTTTAGAACTGATATACACATACGAAAAGAAGGTCTTTTCACCTATAACTGTAAACGTGCAATGGAGCTAGCACACCGACTGTAAGGCCTATGTAGGGAGGTTCATCTCTAATATACATGTTACCATCTCCTTTCGTTTGTATTCCGTTGGAAGCACAGGGTTTATCAACCTGTTTACCCCTTGTTTACGTAAGATTGGCATATATATAAAAATAAATTTATAATTGTTGCCGTTTGGTAGCCCTATAAGCTAAAACTCTTTGGGAGCGGCTATACTTTTGGCGTCATTACCCAACTGAAGGCAACACGTATATATGTACGTACGTATATATATATATATGCATCCGTATATACATATACATATAATACATACGAACATTTTCCATGTATACCTTGTGGCGACAAAATCAACAAAACTACGTCACTCCAAAAAACACTTCAAAAGTTATTTTCTTTCGAATATTTACTACTTCCACCAAGATCTGCACTAGGATTTGTTCCACGAAAACTCACGTATTTCGCTTCTACACAAAACCCCACGATTTTCTACTCATAAAAGGATTTTAAAAAGAAGTACCCTTCTTTTTATTACCTTTTATGGCCCGGTATCGGTAATTCACTTTAGCGCCATCCATTTTTAGGGCTAGTACATTAGGTAGGTGAGTTTTTACACATTCCTTAGCGAATATCAACTTTTAAGATTATCGTCCTACTGTTATTATGAACCAACACCTTTTTATGTGATCTCATGAGCGAATATTTAGGCACCTTATCCAAGCGTTAGGAGCATCCCTCATTGCCAGTTTTTGCTTTACCAAAAATGGCCCACTTGAAGTTATTTTATTTATGAAAAATAGATAAAACACACTAGCTATTTTACCCAATTTTTACTATTGAGGAAGAGTTCTTTACTATATAAAATTAGGTGTGTGTCAACGAAAAGAAAAACTATATATAACATATATTATATATGTATACTGGTGTACACACATATTTTTAATTTATATTATATATATTTAACATATTATTCCCTTGATGCTTCCTAATAATCCATAATACATATATATACATTTAACTATAAATGTAATGGATACTCTACCCTCTAGTAAAATTATAATAAAGTCAACTCCAGCGATCGTGAGAGATTTTTCGAAAATAACCAGATATATAGACTTTTCTATTTATGTGAATTCTCACATAAAAACCTACAAACTTTCTTGAATATTAAGCTACTTGCACTGTTATAGTTAAATTCGATTTCTCGTAAGGCTTCGTACTAAAATAATATGCCAAACATCATTAAAATCTACAGAATGTTTGTAGTTCAAAGCCTCGTCGGGTACTTATCAATTATGCTCTTGCTCGATATAGCATACAAAACACACATAGTATATGTATGTATAAATATATATATATATTAATACTACTATGTAATGGATTGTTTTTTCTATCGGCACTGTATGCATCAGTATGAAAATATATCATTTCAACTAATTCTACAATAATTTTAAAGTATAATAAATAATTATATGCGTATATTATTTTATATCTATTTTAATATTGAATGTTTAATATATCATTTACACTCGCATATTTGATAACCTCCTTGGTTCGTGTTTCAAGACGATTGGGTTAAAATGGTACTTTTTAGAAATAACTTAAATATAAGTAAAAAAAAAAAATTAATTAAATTTCTACCATTTTGATTCCTCAGTAAATTGGATAATTCCCTTAATTTGGAGAAAAAATATTTCATTTTTCTTACAAAACTATTTTTGTTCCCTCCTTTAGCGGAAAAAATAAGCATAAGGAAAAATAAAAAAAAAAATATTACATACGTGCACATATGCGATTATACGGTTACACATACATACATAAGTATCTATTAATTTTCTTAATTCCTTCTCAGCTATAGCTTTATCGATATTATCTTATTTTACTGATATTTCTATCAATAAAGAAAATAATAAACCCCTCAAAAAGAGGAATTCTATTTACTCTCCTTACATGCTTCCCATTTTAATCCGTTCCACCTTAACGATTTCAGGTTCTTTTTAATTCTCATTCCTGAGTACTATTTCATCTTTCCCTTACGGTACTTGTTTACTATCGATTTCCTATTCATATTTAGCTTTATGTGAAATAAATTTTACTTTATTTTTTTATTCACACATATTTATGCTCCACTATCGAAGAACATGACTCAACAAGAAAATAATCCTAATGTAAAAAAAAAATAATATATAAAAACTACGGGACTTAAACCCTCTTTGGTAAATTATTTCAATATATTTCATTTTTATATATATTTTTTTTTTTTTTTAATAACATTATACAGAATTAAATTCTCAACTTGACAATTCTAATCAATGCTTTTTATATATATATATATAGCAAATGAAAAGATTTTCCTTTTGAGCTTTACTCCTTTTTCACTAATATCATTAGTTACTAAAGGAATCATGTTTATTTTCTATTCTTCCGCTTTAATCTGTGTTTAGCGGATTTGCCTTTCTACTTTACACATTCTAATATATGGTGACTAGTTAGAAGAGCTGACTATTACGGATCCCTTGCTTTACCAACTATTCGAGATTTATGGTTTTTCTAAATAATAAAAATACCTATCACCGCTAAATTTTACCAAAAGGTGTATACATACATATATAAATATATACATACACACTTTTTACTAAAATCTATCTGTACGATTGTGCCAACGGGTTTTGTACCTATTTGTACATAACATTTAATACATATGTATATTAATGTTATGCGTATATACGTACAAAATCAGCTGATACAACTTTCCAGAGAACTTTTATATAAAATAAATTATATAAAAGAACACGACACGTGTTTAAGGACCATATTTCAACGAACAAGTGATAGATACCCCGCAGAGTAAACCACCCCAATGCTGCGCCTACGTATGTTCGTACATATTACATAATTAAATATATAAATATAGATATACATATATACGTATATATACAGCCGCTTTACTCAAACGCACCATATATATACGTATAAAATGTACACCTATACTTTGTGCAAAATATCTAATCACATACATAATAATTTATATGTATATATCGAAAAATACGCCTTATCCAATATTGATCCGAAACATGAAGCCTTAGCATCTAATTCTTTCATGCCCCATAATAAGGATCTTTTTTCGCGTTGTAAATTCTATTTAAACGCTTATGGCAGCGCACCGAAATCCTCCCAGGAATATGCTTTCTGTCCCTCTTCTTTAGAAGAAAAAAAAAGGGAAAAAAACATACCTTCTGTTTGTGCTAAATACTACAAATAAAAGGAATTATTAAAAAATTTCGTAAAGTAGAAAATAGATACACTAAATATGTCAATGCAAGTAAATTTTCATTACTACCATCGGTGTTCTATGTTTTTTAGGCAACCATTATTATATGTTTTTGGCAAATATGATCCTCATTATTTAGGATTGATTTTTAAAAAAAAAATCCATTTCATACGTTGAAATATGGCCATAATCGCAATAGGAATCAAGACATCCATCGTTAAGGCTGTTTTTAGCCATTTTTTAAAAAAAGAATAATGCCATATGTATATTTTATAATATATAATAGTATATATAGTACTATATAAATTTATATATAATATATAATGGCAATGTAATCTGGTCTTAAAAAATTGAATAAATTTCATTACTAAAATATTACACGATAACTTAAAAATTGATATATTACAATTATTTTTTTTGTACATGTGAAAATTATTTTTTAAATATCATTTCACGTACTAGTTTTTATGATAATAATAATAATAACAGCTGTAGTATAGCCGTAAATTAAAATTAAAAATAATATCATAATAACTTTTAAAATAATAATATTAAATTAATCTATAATAATAATACTATAATAGCTACAATTAAAAATAAAAATAATATCATAATAATAGTCAAAATAGCAATATTAAATTAATCTATAACGTTTTTCCCACATATAACAGAATCTAATTATTAATCTATTCTAGTAGAAAACAAAAAAGATTATGGCATTAGCAAATTTTCTAATCGGTTTTCTACTACAAGAAACTACACTTTAATCAGCGTTACTTTATTTTCGAATTACGAAATACAATCAATGATAGTTTTTTACGTATAAAATTATACTAATCATAGTTTTTTCACTGCTAAATTATATTTATAGTAAATTATTCTTACACTAATTTATACTAATTATTACAAAAGCTAAATTATATTTATAGTAAATTATTCTTACACTAATTTATACTAATTATTACAAAAGCTAAATTATATTTATAGTGAATTATTCTTACACTAATTTATACTAATTATTACAAAAACACTCACCTATGCTTATTTTGCATAAGCGAATGAGTTGTCTGAAAATATTTAATTTATAATAAAAAATAATAAAATAAAATCATACTTCAATAAAATATTGTTTACTAATATAAATACCTTTTCGGTTTTTATTAAGAAAAATGTTCTTAATAAATTAAAAAA
Source organism: Plasmodium malariae (assembly GCF_900090045.1). Lineage (NCBI taxonomy): Eukaryota > Apicomplexa > Aconoidasida > Haemosporida > Plasmodiidae > Plasmodium > Plasmodium malariae. Next base: position 1,084,803 of record NC_041775.1, on the reverse strand, counting down.
AATTACTTTGTATAATTATAATTAAAATAAAAATAGTATTAAATACTTTAATATATGGGGAATAAACCCGATATAAAAAATTCTTTGTAATTTTATAATTTATTTATAAATTATATGCAAACTTAAAAGTTTAACATACTTTACTACGTTTAAAAAACTTGCCCCTTTATTTAAAATGTTTTCAATGTATTGTAAGCAAAACGCTTTTTCGCTAAATATATAATCGTATAAAACGATATTGCAATATAATGCAATTTTTTTTGTATACTATAATAGTATGTGTTACTAGTTCCAATAAAATAATAATCCCCTTTAAAAAAAAAAGGTACAATTAATCTTTATATACACAAAAAATGTGTAACAAGTTTTAATATATTATAAAAAATTATATTACATACTTTACTTGATTTATCTTTAAGCAATTTTAGAAAATATAAAAAAGCAACGATGTTTCATCTTTTTGCCTTTTTAAATTTTTTTCAATTGTGTATATATATACACGAATATTTTTTAACTTCCTTATAAAGTAAAAATAATATACTTTGTATTACATGTAAATTTAATATTTAATTTCAAGAAATCTTTTTCTGTCATTATAAGAGAAATAGACTTATGAATATTTGGTCCATTTAAAAATAACTTATTTTTATGAAATAAAATTACACATTTATTTCAATAGTAACACATTTAATATATTTATTTATTTAATAAGATCAAAATATTACACATACATATATATAAACACATTTAATATATTTTTTCATTTAATAAGATCAAAATATTACACATACAAATATATAAACACATTTAATATATTTTTTCATTTAATAATAGCAACACATTATGTACATAAAAAATTAATAGCTATATTTAATTTGCACATTTCACAATGATCGCGTACATTAACACTTTGCTTTTCAAAAAGTTTGAAAACATTTTTATACTGTATATATACTTAAAGAAATTTGTCTTTATTTTTTATAATATATTTTATACAGTATTAAAAAAAAATTAAAAAAAAAATTTTAATTTTGCTATGTATAATCATGTAACTTCTAATGATTTTAGAAAAATAATATTCAATTTATTAAAAAACATGAAAAATAAATGTATTATGTATATTATTCAACACCCAACGTAAACTTGTCATAATATTTTTACATAAATATTATATATTTATTTGTTTTATATCTGACGTTCAGCTCGAGTTACTAAAAATTTGAAAACATTAGCTTAATGAATTCACCTATCAAATAATAAAAGCACGTTCACATATAGTGCATTGTAGTGACACCGATAAAAAAAAAAAAAAAAAATGAAAACATATAAGCGTTTGGTTGGCAAGATCGTAATAACAAATATATAATTGTGCATATGTGTATTATCTTAAAAAATATAAATTGACATAAAATAAATAAAAAATAATATCAAGATAATTATATATATATGTACATATTTCAATTTTATATAAAATGTATAACCCTTCAACAATTAATTATTTCCCTTTCCTTATAGCCCTACACATATCTCTTACATCGTGATTTATATATTATTTTTATCTTACGTTTTTATAATGGTCAAAAATTCAAAATTACGTTTATTCGAAAACATATTATTAATAACTCAAAACAACTATACCTTTTTATTTTTTAATTAAGTTTAAACTAAGTTATTTTAATTACATACTCATTTTTTATTGCACATAGTTGTAATAATTCTGAAGCAGTTTCAGTTTTAGTTATTTAAAAAAATATATATTAAGACAAAAATTAGCTATAAAAAAAAAAAAATCTTACATTCACATATATGCGCAAATATAAACATATATAAAAAGATATATGAGAATGCACACAATTAAGTATATATATAAATAGATATATAAGTATGCTCCTAAATATATAAACAGATATATACATGTGCGCACAAATATATATATATACGTATGAGCACAAATATATATACGTATGCACACATATATATATATATATATATACGTATGAGAACAAATATATATATACGTATGCGCATAAATATATATATACGTATGAGAACAAATATATATATACGTATGCGCATAAATATATATATACATATATGTTTGCGCACTAATATGCATATATGTGTTTACGACAAAATACCCATTTCGATTGTGCTAATTTACTTTCTTTCCTAACTGTTCTTTTTTTTTTCTTTTGTTCACATTTACTGTGCTTACAAAAAACGTTAACGATATATATATACAATGATAATATTTTTAAGGGAAATATTACAGTTTAGTTGTAATTCTTGCAAAAAATAAAAATGTACAATTTAAAAAAAATTACTTTAAAAAGGAACGAATTTATTAATCCATAAAATTTAAAAATTAAACAGAAAACAAAGGTAAATTAAGTTAAATATTTTGTTAAAATTAAACTACAAAAATGAGGTCTATTTAAGCTGTAACTATTATAAATGGAAGAAAAAAACAAAAAATTAAAAAATAATAAAATAAAAAAAGAAATAATAATAAAATATAAAAAAAAGAATAATAAAATAAAAAAATATAATAAAATAAAAAAAAGAATAATAAAACAAAAAAAAATAATACAATAAAAAACAAAGAACAAAAAACAAAGAACAAAAAACAAAGAACAAAAAACAAAGAACAAAAAACAAAGAACAAAAAACAAAGAACAAAAAAAAAGAAGTTATGCAGTAAAATTCACAATTATTATGTTATCCATTAGCAAATTCTTTGGAGATACCTTAGTTCATATATAGTTTATAACTTGTTTAAAGTTCTTAGTTCTTTTTTCAGCAATAACAAGAAAGAAAAATGTTTGCACAGGTGTATGTTTTATGTTGCGTACGTATATATGTATTTATACATATGTAAGTGTCAATGCGTATACCCTTGTAAAAAGCTCTTTTATATGTGCATTTATGCAAGAATTTTTAATAGTATAAACTTTCTTTTATATTATTACATACTCTTCATTTTATAATTGCTCATTTATTTTTGCTATTCTTCTTGAACATTTGGATTTAATTCGAGCTTTTTCCATCTAGGTCATAAAAAGATACTTTTTTTTTACCGTTGCTATTACATTTTCATGTACTATTTTTACTTTTTATTCTCGCATTTTCATTCATTTTATCCCCTTTTATTTTTTTTTTTTTTTTTTTATTACTATTTTGATACTATATGGATATATTTTTATGCCATTTTGATTCTATATTGATGATATATTGATACCATTTTTATGCGTTTATCCAGTACATCTGCACTCTTAAGAAATTTTTTAATTCGTATTCCCATCCGTTTGTGTATTAATTATTGTATATTTTTTTTTTTTTTTTTTTTTTTTTCCTTTTAAATTACAGGGTTTAATTCTATGCACTATTATCCTTACTACAAATTTTTGCCTTTACCTGTTCCGCTGCTGGAATCACAAAATCCCACGGCTTAAAAATGACATTAGCACAATTTGCTTCACCAATAGAACAATTTGCAAGTAAATATGCATTATCTGTATTACCTAAAGCAATTCCAACAATTATAAGTTTTATATTCTTATCCCTATAATCTTTAACCACATCCGGTATTAAACTTTTGTTTGCTCCATAATCAAAACCATAATAAAATAATACGGCTACCTTTGGAGCATTATCTCGTGTTCCATTTCCAAATATAACCTTTTCCATAGCGTATTCCAATGCATACACATATAAAGTGTCAGCACTTTTTCCTACATCATCTATAGTTCTAATCTTTTCAATGAACTTGTCCTTATCTTGACTAATTTCATCAGTGAATGGAACAATAACTCGCTGATCATAAGCAAAAAGTATAAGAGACATATGAGCTTTATCTTTGCTAATTCTTGTATTTCTTATCATTGATTCTAAAAATGGAATAGTACCTTTTAACCAATAATCCTTTTGAACGAAATTTGTTTCTTCAACAATTAAAGTTATATCATAATAGTTATCACAATAAGCTCCTGGATTGTCAACTCCTACATCTACACTTGACTCATCCCCGTTAGATGAAGATTCTGTACTGGTACTGCAAAACCCACCATCATCAATATGTAAATCACCTTTAATCACATATTCAGTAACGCATGTTATAATTTTTTCATTTTCACCTTCTTTGGCTATCCGTGGCACAGAACTATTTGACACATTGTTTATTTTTGCATATATCAAAGTGATGGCATATTCTAATAAAAAAGCGAAACATAATATTTTCTTCATGCTTTTCATTTTTTTATGCGTAATGTAAAACTTCAAAAAAAAAAAAAAAAATATAAAATAAAGAAAAAAATTTCAAAAAAAAAAGAAAATCTCCTTAATTACAAAATTAAGAATTGCATAGCTTAATGGAAAACAATGTCTTAACGGCGAAAAACACTGGAGGAAACTAAAAATGCCAAAACAAAACGAGACAAATCAAATAAAAGAAAGTGGAACAAAGTTAGGAAAAACAAAGCATAAACAAGCGTAAACGAGTGTTCATCACCTTAAAAAAAAAGTGAAAACCAAATTAAAAACTAAAAAAGATTTGTTCAATATGTTGTTTTGTACATAAGCAGTGTTATTATTACAAAAAAAAAAAAGAAAAAAAAAAGATAAAGTTGATGGAGAATAATAAAAAAAGATAAAATATATAAACATTTGTTAAAAATATTCTATATTCAAAATAAGTAAGTTGTGACAACTAAATTAAAAATTAAATAAAACTTTATATTTAAAAGTATGTCTACATATGTATATATTTATTTATTTATTTATTTAAATTATTTATTACTATGTAGCTAACTATAAATCGCTATTCAAAACAGCTAATATTTTTTTTTTTTTTTTTTTTTTTTTTTTTGGAACTTTTTTCGATTGGCTGTTTCATCACAGCCATCTTCACAATTTTATGCGCTCATATTAAAAACTGGAAGAGTGTGAAAAATACTTGCTGCAATTCATATCCAAATGGTAAGATATCACAGGGAAAATACCACATTAATGACTCATATATGTACGTGTGTCAATGTATGCATGTACGTGATATACTATCATGTGCCTACACGTTACTTTTTTTGCTTAAGGTAGCTGTAATCAGCTTGGGGGCGTAAAAACATCCTATGCGCATGAACTTACATGTATGCACTCTGCTTTATAATAACACAATAAATGATTTAACGTGGTAAATTTTTTCTTGCGCACGTATTTTAAAATAATACAATTGAACGATGAAAATATGTGCATTTTAGTCACTGAGCATTTAATTCATATTAAATTATCTGTATGCTCAACAGAATTATATGAAGAGTAAAAACATTTTTACGTTTTCACAGATTTAATGTAAATTCAATTAGCATTTGAAATGAATACTTCACTTATGAAATATTGTGCAGTATACTTTCAATAAATATTATATTTTTATTCAAAACATCCCTTGTATTTTTCTTTTTTTTCTATTTTTTTTTTTATTTTTTATTTTTAAGTATGCCCCATATTTAATGCAAAAAATTGGTTAACCATTGAACATTGCAGTGAAAACAATTTTTTTTTTTTAACATTACAGCACATACTTATAAAACTTTAGGCTATATATTCTTATACATATATGTAGACATATATACATACACACATATATATATATATATGTATAAACATATCCACACAAGTTGTAAACTTGCTACACTGAACTTTCCATAAACAACAATTTTTATCTGAATAACTTCAATCTCCATCTCTTTTCCCACTTGTACATTAACCTCCTATTCTTTAAATTTCTCACATATATTAATATTCGTACTAATTTTATTATAGCTTTATTTTTTATTTTTATTTTTTTTTTTTTTGGCATTTTATTGGTTAACAGATATGAAAGAATACCTATACGATTTTTACAAAACTATGATATACGCCCCAAAAGTATATTTATGTATATAAACTGACAAAAGAATAACAAAACCTAAGAACATGATGGAAAAATATATGTTTTAAACTTTCTTCGAATGAAATGTGCTCAAATATGTCTACGTTTGTGTGTGTGTATGTATACACATATATCAAAGCGTGTTACCAACCCAACACATCGCATAGTTTATTTTGCATTTATTGTGTCAATTCTGTAAAATTGTTTTATTTACTTTTTCATTTTTTTACAGCACGGAGGTAACAAGCTTCAATAGGTCAACTGTTCACAACATCCAAACAATTTTTTTACTTTTCGTCTTTTTAGTCATAAGTAATTTACATACTGTGAATCCAACTGAACTAACATAATAACAGTCATACTCAGAACGAAAAATGTTGCACATATATATACATATGTACGTGTATATACATATGTACGTGTATATACATATGTATACGGGCTCACGTACATTTGAGCGCATACTCCTGTGTGTATAATTTATTTTTGTTATACAAATTTTTTAACTTTATGTCCACCCTAAATCTTGGTTGTATGATAAAATGGTATCTGCAATGTTGATTATCATTTTGTTCATGTGCTGATTTATTTTTATAAATGTATAAAAATGGTTGAATTCGTCATCAGTAATTTTACAATTTTCTCTTAAATTCGTAAGTTGTTTCATATGAGTGTTATACATTTAAAAAAAAAAAAAAAAAGAAAAAAACAAAATATTTATTAAGTGCTTATATTTTTTTTTTTTTTTTATACAAGAAATTAGTTCTATTTTTATTAATTATCTTACGTCTATTTTTTAAAAAATGTATTTAAAAAAATGAAGAGAAAAAAATATTTTTTTTTTTTAATGTTTACTTCGTTTTTCTATTTTACATAATCTACTATTAGCATTTTCTGTATGCGCATTTGTAACATGCATTTCTTTTTTTAGTTCAATTATTCTGTTTTATTATTCTGCATGAGGGGAATGAAGAAAAGTACTTAACTGAAGCATACACAATATTTGGGCACTTATATGTATATATACATATACGCATATACTTGTACATATTATATATGTCTATATATAGATATAGACATTTACATACTCGTGTTTCACTATGATTTTTTCTTTTTCATAATGTCTACGAACACATGATACGTTAATAAATAAGAAATTTTACAATTAAAAAACTTATATCCTTGTTTTATATACACTTCTCTTCTTTTTTCATCAAAATATTATAGTCTCGTTATACAACAATTCGAAGAATTCTTTTAACACCAAATGTTACTCAGTGTTCCAATTTTTTTTTTTCATTCAAACTTGACCAAAAAAAAAAAAAAAAAAAAAATTTTCTATATGTTAAATCCCAATGTAAATCTTATATATCTTTTATATGTGTTTACATATGTGTGTGTATGTATGGGCTTTTATTTAAAAAAAAAAAAAAAAGTACGCATAAATTTTAATTTATATACCTTTTTCTTTTTTTGCTATTAGATACTCAGAATCATTACCTTAGGATCATACCATATAATAGTGAATGAATAAAAAAAAAAAAAAAAAAAAAAGAGAGATAGATATATAGAGTTAGAGAGAAAGAGAAATAGAGAGATAGTAGAAAGTGAAGAGGGAATACCAAAAGGGAGCAAAGAAAAAGTCAACTTGTTCAACATTTTTAACACCCGTTGAAAAACTATCCTTTCCCATATATTTCAAGGTAAATTTTTAAAATTTTAAAAAATGTGTTAAGACTTATAAAAAACGGTTAAGATATGTAAAGAATTAGGGATTAAAAAGAAAAAAAAAAAATTGGTAAAAAATAATTTAAAATTATTAAAAATAATAAAAAGTTATAAATAATAAAAAGTTATAAATAATAAAAAGTTATAAATAATAAAAAGTTATAAATAATAAAAAGTTATAAATAATAAAAAGTCATAAATAATAAAAAGTCATAAATAATAATAAAAAAAAAAAAAAAAAAAAAAAAAAAAATTGTCATCATATTATTGAAATATTACATGACTCTTCCCATATGCATACAATTTCATACTTTTTTAATTTTTTTAATTTCTTCTGTTTTTATAATAATTATATAGGTACGTTTCAAGCCTTTTCCTGATTTTCATTTGTATTCACTGTTGAAAATTTTTGGAACAACTGTGAATACTCTTTACATGATGGTCTTTTATCTGGGTCTGTGCAAAAGCTTCTTTCTAACATGCTCGTTAATTCAGGATGAAACCAGTTGGGAATATTTGGCTTTTTCTTATTTACTAAAATTTCAATAACCACATCTAAAAACATACGAAGGGGACGGAATAAATATACGCAATATGTACAATAAGCATAATGTGCATATATACATGCATTATATATATCCATTCGTTTAGTTTATTGACAAGTTTAGTATACGTTTACGCGACCAGTGTTTTGTTTATATAAATAAATTTAGACATGCTTACACGTTATTTGTCTTTATGTATATGTATCTATCTCTATACGTATGTATATATATATATATATATATATATGCATGCACATCGTTAATTTACATTGTTTTGTCAGTATAATATTTCCTTTTCACTTTACCTTCTTTTTGTTTTATATGCTGAAAAGGAATTTGCCTTGCAAAAATTTCAATCAAGCAGCAGGCAAGTCCCCATATATCGGACTTCTCATTAATGGTGTTATCTACAAAAAAAGGAGTAAAAAATTGAAGATATAAAAAATTGAAGATATAAAAAATTGAAGATATAAAAAATTAAAGGTGTAAAAAATTAAAGGTGTAAAAAATTAAAGGTGTAAAAAATTAAATGCGTGAAATACTAAATGCGTGAAATACTAAATGCGTGAAATACTAAATGCGTGAAATACTAAATGCGTGAAATACTAAATGCGTGAAATACTAAATGCGTGAAATATCGAATAAGTGGAATATCAAAGACATGTATAATATTAAACATGTATTTAATATTTATGCAATATTTACGATCAAAAAAAAAAAAAAAAAAAAAAAAGAAGAAAAGAAAAAAAATTAAAAGTAAAACTATAATATCCTTTTGCCAAGTATGCGCAAAAGGGTGAATGATCACAATGTGTTAAGCAAATATATAAATATATCCCTGATCGAATATGCATGTTAGTGTATATATGTAGGTATATATGCACGCATGTAAGTACGTATGTATACACGCATATACTCACGGATGTATTAACACACGTGTGCTTGTGGTACATCTTTACTACCTTCAATAAAGCATTCGGGGGCCATGTAACGCGGAGACCCTCCATTATCCTCTAAAATGACTTTTCCATCCTTATCCAGTTTTCTTGTTTTCCCAAAATCGCATATCTTTATATTAAACTATATCGAAAATGAAAAGTAAAATAAAGAGATAACAAACGATAAGGAGTGCTACGAAACGATAAGAAGTGCTACGAAACGATAAGATGTGGTATGAAACAATAAGTGCTACGAAACGATAAGATGTGGTATGAAACAATAAGTGCTACGAAACGATAAGATGTGGTATGAAACAATAAGTGCTACGAAACGATAAGATGTGGTATGAAACAATAAGTGCTACGAAATAATGAGAAGCGAAAAGGACGCGAGAACATACAGCAAAATGCAACAACGCGATGAGAAAACAAACAACATATTGCAAAAAAAAAAAAAAAAAAAATTGTTTTGTTAGGTCCTCCTCCTTTTACCTCATCATCAAACAACACGTTGCTCGTTTTTAAATCCCTATGTATCAATTTTTTCTCTTCATGAAGATACTTAATTACATCCACTAACTGCGTAGCCATCTTTAGTTGATTCTCGTACGATAAAATCGATGTGCTATTATACAATAAGTCAAACACATTTCCATTACGAATGTACTCAAGAATTATTCCAATAAAAGACTCATCTATACACACTCCTGCGAGGGTGAACAAAATGGTATAAAAAAATAAATTTGTGGGAACTCAAAAAGGGAAAAAAGGAAAAATATGCAGCAGTTATGAACTGTATATAATATATAGAACAAAAGAGAAAAAAAAAAAAAAAAAAAAATTTATTCTTTTAAAATAATATCAAATTATACAAAGCAACAAAATCGTTGTCATTGGTTATAACATATTTTCTTCTTTTAATATGCTCAAATGTCGCATAGGTGTAACATTTGTATGGTATATGACTTTCTATTTATTAAAACATAATGGATTTTTTCCACTCTACAATTATATACATATATATATGGCCATGTATGTATGCATGCATATATATGTTCCTATATGCTCATGCACATGTATGTACATACGCACATGCGCGTCAGGAAATTACCATAGTATTGCACAACATAATCGTGAGAAATGGATCTGTACGTATTAATTTCTCTAACTACAGATCGCATACCCTCTAAGGACATTTGTATATTCGATTTTTTTAGAGCAACAATTTTATTATTCCATGATGCTTTGTAAACAGTACCAAAGCTACCCTCACTTATTAATTCCATTATTTCAATATTTTTTCTATCAATTATTTCGCTAGCAGGAATATCAAAATTGAAAAACCTTCGATCATCTTTAAAAAATATACTAACTCCTGTGTGTTCTGGATTTTCTTCTAATATACTACTACTCTCTTGTTCTTTTTTACATTTCTCCATAATTGGGTTCCCACTTTTGTCAACCTTAACCTGGTCTCCCATTTTTTGTGCTACCGCATCATCCACCAGTTTGCTTTTATTTTCATTTGTATATCTCTTCCTAAAAGATTCTTCCTTTGTATCTAAGCAGGCATCTTCCTTTAATTCATATTCTAATTTAGTCATTTCGCGTTGATATGTGAACATATCATTTTGTTGTATTTTCGAATCCACCATAACTTGGCTGTATTGACACTCAGATAAATTATTTTTCATACCATCATCATAAGCATATGTATATTTGCCTGATTTTAGATCATTTAAAATTAGATTACCACCACCACCTCCTTTTTGTGAATTATTATACCTATTAGAATCATATTCTCTTTTATTTTCATCAAAAAAAGAAGTGGAACTTAATCTATAAACTCCTCCTTCTATATCTTTATCTACTATATTACTGTCTTTTTCATGATAAAAATAATCATTTGAAAATGTGTTACGAAGTTCTATAGGCATTGGTTTGTCCTTGTAGTAACTGAAATTATAACAATTAATAGGGTTGTCTTGTTCAAGCGTTTTGGAATTATTATATGGATTTTCTTCTCCTTTTCTACCATAATTATTCAAATCTATACTATTAAATTTGTTACTATCATCAAATGTGCTCTTCCATTTTAGCATTTCTACCCTTGCCAAAGACATGTCTACGCTCTTTTTATCTTCCCCCATTTTAGTTTCCTTTTTTCCCTCTTTACCTTTCTTAATTGTCACTCCTGTAGAGTATACATCCTCCAATTGAATAAATTCTGTACTAGAAGAAAAAATTTCTCTTTCAGATAAAAAAAGTTTTTTCTTTGTATCGTCCTCACTTCTATTGTTAATAGTACTAATGTTTTTATGCTCCCATTTATCCTTTTGTGCACTTACATTGTTCTTCCGTTGGTTATTATTATTGTCGGTATTACTATAATAATAAGCTTTACTACTATTCATAGCACTGTTAGTATACTCCAAGTGATTACCAGCAGAAGTAGCGTTCTTATTATAGTCAATGCTGTAATGATATTCAATCCTGTATCTAAGGTCCATATCATTATTGTTATAATCAATACTATTGTTGTAATAAAATTCGTTACTACCAAGACTGTAACTATTAAAATTTAAGTTTGTTGACACGCTTCCATATGTATGCCATACTGCATCTTTAGAAGACTTTGTTTTTTCTAAGCTCATTTTTGATTCATTGAAAATATTATTTCTTAATATATCATGTTTATCTTCTAACACATGTACATCTTCTTTTTTTTTATTTTTTTCATTTTTATGTTTATCCTTCTTATCTTTTATAATCTTATTATATTCATCATTCGATAATTCCTCTACAAAACGGACCTCATGTTTTTTCTTCCCCTTATTTAATAAGTCCTTATGTGCATTTGTCATACTTCCCCCTCCCTCTTTTGTATTAACTCCTAAGTTACATATTTCTTTATTTTTCACGCTATAATTTTTATTTACATCATTGCCATTTGTACGTGCTATTTTCTTTTCCTTGACTTTTTTTCCCTTGCCCTCCTTAAGATTTCCTGTTAAATTCTTTTCACTCTTACCATTGGGGGTAACGCACTTCATACTCATTGCTGCCTAATTTATGTAAGCAATTTGCTTGCAAGAACGTCCACTAGTAACTACTTCTAATTCTATTGTCACTGCTATAGTTACTGTTGCACGATTGTAACGTCACACAGTGTTTTATTATTATTTTATATTTTTATTTATATTTTTATTTATATTTTTATTTTTATTTATATTTTTATTTTTATTTATATTTTTATTTTTATTTTTATTTTTATTTATATTTTTATTTTTTTTTTGTCTATTCAAAAATGGAAATAACGGGATATATATAAAATATAAGCTCACTACTCAGGGGTGCTCCTAAAATGTAATGATACGTTGACTGTTCTCCGTCGACGATATTTCCTATATTTTTTTACAAAAAAAAAAAAGGAAAAAAAATGGAATAAAATTATTCATACTGTTCGCTTAAATCTTGTTTTAATTGTTTTTATAAACGTTTCTATCTTTAATATAATACAGATTTTTCTATAATCCTCGATAATATGTGTGTCTAAGTAGTAATAAAACAAAAAATGGAATTCATTTCTTACCTTATCTTTTCTTCTTTTAACTTGGTTAATGTCTTTACATTTTCCTAATCCCCTCTACCTGCTACAAAAAAGAGAAAAAAAAAAAAAATAAAATATCCAACATAAAATATATGTATGCATACAAATTATTTCTTCTCTTTGGATTTTCTTCTACATTGGGGTTTACTACTTAACTCTTAGTCTTTAATATATTACAACTGGCTCATGGTATACGGGTATAAGTATATACGTATACGTAAGTATATGCACATATGTGGGTAAGTATGTATGTACGTGGACATGTGTGCATGTGTATGTTTGTATGTACGTGGACATGTGTGCATATGTGTATGTTTGTATGTTTATGTATTTGTACAAGCGTATATATGTATATATGTATTCACTGTAACTTCCTCCTCTTTTTACCTTTTAAGCGTGTGCACTAAAGAAGTTATATACCCCCTTCCACGAAATTCACTGGCTTGTGAATAATGTATATTTTTACACTCTTATAACATGTACACACATATATATGTATTCATATGTATACATGTATATATTCCTGTATAGCAGTCAAGTGTGTATGAAGAAGAGCCCTGAACTAAGCAATAGTTCAACTGCACAATAAAAGACTTAAGAAATAGAACGTAAATATCTCTAAATAAAACGTAATATTATCCAAATATAATATAAAATTTTCAATGAAGAATGTAAACATTTCTATGCCCACTTGACTGGTGTATCTGCATTTCATATGAATGATGCTACAAATGGGTTAAAAGAAGTTTATTTAATCTAAACTAAATGAATAAAATAGCTAGCTGGTGTGAGGGATTACACTATATTGACTAAAATTAATTGGAGGGAAGGGGTGAGGGGGATAACAAAAAAAAAAAAAATAATAATAAAAAAAAGAAAATATTTTTTTTTTGGTTACATTTAGAGCTACATTCATTTCACCTCCGATGTACAAAATTACTATGATCATAGATAAAAAAGCGACTAAACAAAAGAGCGATTAGGGGAATCAAGAACTCACTTAGGTGAAGAGAAAAATAATGCAAGTGAATATAAAAAGAAATAAAACACCAATTAGAACAGCAAAAATGCTGAACAAACTTACAAAAAAGAATTAGTCTAATATAGAAAATTGTAGAATTAGAGTATAGAGGAAAATAAAAAAAAAGAAAAAACTGAAATAAATAAAATTATGACAGTGCTCGTTCAGGCACCAAAATGTACGATATGTATATATATATTATGTACTTAAATGTATACATCTACTCATGCATGCACCCAAAATATTTGCAGGTTGCATATTCGACAAATCTCTACTTACATGTACATCATGCACAAACCTGTAACTAGAACCGCAAAAAAGTTCAAAACGCAAAAAACAAAAATTAGCAATTGTCGTTAGGGTAAATAAACTTTTTTGTCAGTACATAATATTCTATGTAGTCATTTTATTTTAATTTGCTATATTTTGCTTTATTTTTCCTTATTTTGCTTAATTTTGCTTTATTTATTATTATTATTTTTTTTTTTTCCAAGTACAAGAAAGTCTAGTTTTACATGTTTTATTCAGTACCATGTGTCGAATTTCTAAAATTTTTTTTTTTTTTTTACTACAACTACAATTAGATCGGCACTTGTATACAACACTTTTGAAAAAAAAAAAAAAAAAAAAAGTTGTAAGGAAAAAGGAGCTAATTACGTGTTGAAATAAATCTTAACCGCTATAAAAGGAATGAACTAATAAAAACATTGTGTAAAAACATAGAAAAAAAAAAAAAAAAAAAAGCGAAAAAGCGACAAAACAGTGAAACCACTAGGTGTAAACAAAAAAAAAAAAAAAAAAAAATTAAACAAAATAAATAAATTATCAAATAAACAGATAAACAAATAAAAAAAATATATATATAAATAAATAAAATATAAATATAAAATAACAAAAATAACGTTAATTTAGATCTAATTTTTAATAATAAAGCAGAAATATTCTCCCCTACAGGAATCTTCATATTATAAAGGGTTTCTACTTTTATAGAATTAAATATATTCCTCACATAATTTTAGCCATTTCAACGAATTTACACTTGAATTTATTTTAATTTATTTTATTTTTCTCTTTATTTACTTATTTCTACCGATTTTCATACCATGACGCATTCGCCCATATTAAGTACATATATAAATATATACATATATATAATTTTTTTTATTTTTTTAAAAAGGACACACTTTCCAGATAACAACACACATTTGCCATTAATTTTTTTAGTTTTTTATTTTTTATTTTTTTTATTTTTTTGGTTTCTTCTCTTCATTTATTTAACTTCTTAACACGGTGTTACTATTTTTTTTTTTTTTTTTCTTGATTAGTTTAAATTTTCTCTATTTCATTTTGTTAATTAGGATTTTATGAGTACCTCTTATGCAGTAAAATTTATGTCGGATACTTGTTCAGACCCTTCAAGCTAGGCTCTTTTGTGTTAAAATACAATTATTGTTGTCATAACATGACAATGGGGAGAAGTTTATCCATTAGTTTATTCAAAGTTTTTTTTTTTTTTTTTTTTTTTTTTTTCTTTGCCTCATTTGCTTTGAAAAAATTACAATCACCTATGCACACAAAATGATGCGTACACATTTCCAATCTAATCAGTCAATAAATGAATAATTTCTCATTTTATTTGGATTCCTTATTTACACTCTTCCTATTCGTAAGTTAACGTAAAAAGGGGCATTTTGTATATATATAATGTTCATAATTTTTAACAAAAAAAAAAAAAAAAAAAAAAAAAAAAAAAATTGCATGCGCTTAATTTATGGTAGCAAAAATAAGTACACGTCTATATAATGTCGATAAAAAAACTTAAACAAATCAAGAGGATTACCTTGTTAAGAATTAGAATACTAATGTCCTTCAGCCGCTTCGGTTTAATGGACAATAAATTAACAAACTAGTGTGGGAATATTACAGTTGAGAAGAGAGTTAGTGATCCGCTGGGAATTTCGTGTGAGCGCAGATAACATACATGGATAATACATACTCACGCATATACATACGTATATATACATATACACGCGTATACATACGTGCAAGTACACATGTGTTCACATCTATGCGAGGAGCGTGAATCGACGCGCGGGAAGAGGGTTGTACGGGACAGAATTTACCTCGTACGCACCTCTACTCAGAACATATGCTTCTCTGAACGACTAATCCAAATTTACCGTTTCCACCATGTAATCGGGATCGTAGAACAACTTGTTAAATCTCTCATCCTGTAACAATTCCTCTGCATCAACTAAAATTTTCTGTTTCTTATCAATCTTTTTGTTCACCTTCTTTAATAACTTGTCAACGTAATCTCTACTTATGAATGTTTGTTTATCAGGAATACGCATTTGTTGTTTATACTCTAATTTTTTCTGTATTAACGATTTTTTAACATACTCCTGGTCATCCATCTTGACCACGTTTTTAATATCAGTGTATACTTTACTCGGTATATAATGTCCATGTAAATATGGAATTAAATTTTTCGTCCCCTTCAGATGAGTTATTTGCAGTTGCTCCACTTGTTCGTTAGTTAAAAATATGTAATCATCGAAAATTTCCCCCGAACAGTTACTATTGTAGTTCAGCATACTACTATTACTGTTTATCGTACTACTGCCAATGTCATTATTAAGAACGTTCGTACCATCATAACTGTAATTGCCGTACCGTTCTTTCTCCTCCAGTTCCTCCGTTATACTGTCAAGGTAATTGCACCATTTCGGTGCCAAACCGATAAAAGGAATAAAATACAAAAAAACCTTCTTGTTGTCACATGGTATAAAACATAAACCTGAACTATCGTAAAATGTGAATGAGTTTATATTTATAGAGTCGCTATTTAATATCTTCATTTTTTTCCCACTCCTCATACTATTACTACTGGTACCACTGGCGCTAGTGTGCTCATCAGCGAAATTTATAATTTCAAAGGATAATAAATTTTGTTGCCTTTCTGAGTATATTTTAATACAGTTAGAATCGCATGACGCGACATACTCGTTATGGGTACATGTTATATCTTCGTCAATGTTTATATTAGCACCACACCATTTGTTACTATACAAATATTTATTATTGTTAATTTTAAGAAATTCAATTTTTTTAATGGCCAAATCGGTACAGTGATCCTTGACAAATAGTGGTTTACTATGCCTAATATCATACAGTTTAACGATCCCTTTTCCTGTTCCAACAGCTACTTTTAAACCGTTATTAGAAAAACAACAACTAGTTAATTCATCCTCCTCTTCATCTTCTTTATTTTGTACATTTAATATATTTAAGCATTTTTTAACTCTCTCATCCCATATTTCTAAAAAACCATCTGATCCACCAGTAGCAAATATAGGCAATTGTTTATTTTTACAAATAAAATTATTACAATAATTTTTTGTTTTAATCGAATTTTGATAACATCCCTTTTGTAAATTTAATATATATATATCTTCATATGATGTACAGATATACAAATCGGAATTATTCTTATTATACATTAAATTCCTTCCTTCTCTAGGTATACGCATTTTATAATATTTCCCTGCTGCATTATGAAATTCTAAATATCTATTCTTACAAAGAAAAACTAATTTCTCATAATTGTTTGTAAGAAATTCAAAATTTACTACTTCTTCATCAAAATGTCTTCTATGTTTTATGCACAATTCTTTCGTATCATATAAACCAACTTGAGGAGGGTACATTCCACTTATACATATGTACCTACCATCATCACTTATTTTTATTTCATCACTTTTTTTAGAAAATTCCAAATCATGTAATAACTCAATACTATTTTCATTATTTTTGTTACTACCATTTCCCCCTGACCCTTTCTTTTTTTTATTTTTTCCTCTGCCCTCAAAACTTCCCCTACCACCTTCTGGGGTTAGTCGCCCAGACGTCAGTGAGTATATTTTTATTCCATTGTTTATGAAAGATTTAATCATTTTTTTTAACTTGACTTATGTTGCATTCTTTTTAATACGTCGTAAGTTGCATTTGTTTTTCATATATATATGTTAAATTTATTTTTCATGCGTCCTACATTACTTCATTTTTTTTAATATGCCGTACATTGACGCATTTTTTTTTTTTTTTTTCCCACCCCTACTAAAACGATGATAAAAAGCAGTACATGTAATATACTTTTTTTTATAAATATTTTTCACTCTTCTCACAAGGTATTTTCTGTTTACGGTTAAATTAAAAAAAAGAAAAAAAAAAAAATTAAAAATATATAAAATAAATATATATATAAATAAATATATATATAAATAAATATACATATAAATATATATACATATAAATAAATATACATATAAATAAATATACATATAAATAAATATACATATAAATAAATATACATATATGCGATTAAATATATATATGAATAAACAAGAAGGTTGAATATACGTGAACGTAGACTACCAATTTTTAAAGAAAATAGAGAAAAAAAAAAAAATTACTCAAAAATTTGTGCTTTACTCGTCCTTTAGAGTAAAGTGCGTTTAAGAATATATTCCACCTTTTGTAAGTTTTCAAATTTACCGCTAAACTGCCGTGAAATTTTTTCTTTTTTCTCTAGTATTTTTAAAATATATTATTTGTTTCAGCGACAGATTAGATTGGGATTACATTCGCTTAAACATGATTGTACGCTAGTCGTATTTTACGTACATGTATGTCGTAATGTTTTATGTATAAGTATAAATATACATTCTCATATGTATGTAATTATAAATATGCAAGCACGTATTATACGTATGTATTATGCATATACGTTAATGTGCCTCCTGCGTGACAATGCATTATACCGGGGGGCCTTCCGCGGTACAATTTCTCAACACTCGAGTATAGCTCTCCTCATTTCCTGTATTAACAACATCATAATTTTTTTGCTTTTCAATTTAAATTAATTTGTTCCAAATAAGATCAAAATTGTGGAAACTTTATAAGCAATTGTAAAAAATATAAGGCTATTGTTTTTTCCGTATCTTTTTATCTTTTTTTTTTTTTCTTTTTTGTTCTTTATTGCTTGTTATGACTAGCATGAAGCGAAGTCTAAATGATAGCCCCATTTAGTGTGGATACATGCTTTTATACGTATGTTTATACGTATGTATATGCATATATAAACGCATTGTGCATATGTGCACATACAAACATTTGCGCATAGCTTGATTGCAATTACTATCCACTTGGTAAGTGTAAATTAGGGGTACTTATATAAATTGGACGATTTTCCTCCAAATTAGCATTTAAAAATTGTAAAAAAAAAAAAAAAAAAAGTAAAAATACCTAGTTCGTATTTTAAAAAAAAAAAAAATTTCTCTTTTAGTAAATTAATATCCAAATAAAAAAAAAGAAAGCACACTATACAATGTAACAAAAAAGCAGTAATTAACTTGATAGAAACATGACTTCGCTTATATATATGCATACATACATATACATATGCATATATTAGCAAAATATAAGTAACGGGGAAAATATATATGGCCAACGAAAAACATAAATGCGACAAAACGACGAAAAAATGAAAGCCACCCTTAATTTATATTCCCTTAAGTATGCATATACACGTAACATACTGGGGGGGATACTCACCTACATATGTGGCATTTAGGTGTATATGCACGTACAAAAATAAGTATAGTTCCATGAGCCCATATATGTGTATACACTGCAACGAGAAATAGAAAACTACTGCTAAAACGTTCCCTATTTGGGGGCAAAGAAAAACCAGTGCTTTGTGTATAAGGTCAAATTTGGAAGCATCACGAATATAGGTATTGTAAAAAAAAGAAAAGTGGAAAATTTTGGTAAAAATAAAATATCTGTTGAACTCATATTGTTACTATTATAATTTGAAAATAAAGATAACGGCAACATGCTAATTATATTTAATGAATTTATGTTTGACATATATTTGTTATCACTAGTATTCTTTATTGGTAAACTACTTAATCTAATGCTGAACGGTATAAATCCATTGTTCTTTCCTTCCCCATTTTTCTTACTTAATTTCTGGTCCTTTTTGTATATGTAGCGCAAAAGTGGGGAGGTGTATGATCTTTCTTCTAGGTTTATGTCCATTGAGGCTGACAAAAATGGGCAAGAAAATGAGTGCATATGTATGGGTTTATTTGTACGCATAAGCATATGAACAGGCGTATGAACAGGCGTATGAACAGGCGTATGAACAGGCGTATGAACAGGTGTATGAACATACGTATGTATATGCATACGTTTAATTGTATGTATACGGGCGTATTCGTTTGTACCCATACAAACAGATTTATTCACGCATCTCATATATGCAGATGGGTAATTTGTGCGGAAAAGTGTCAAATTTCTTACATGTTTTAGCAAAATTATTTTGCTTAACTCAGTATAAGAGACTTAACACGCATAACGGATTTTCTTTTTTTCCCTTTTTTTTCTTACTCTTTCCTTTTCTTGTCGTATTTTACAAAATTGCCAATGTACTCCTAATTTGTAATAATCACAATCGATCATTTACCAAAAGAAATACCTCAGTTTAATGACTTCTTCTTTTTCTTCTACTTTTTTTTTTTTTTTTTTTCAATGTTTTTCATACAAATAAGCTAAGTAATTGCAGGAATAATTTAAAGTGTGTATATTATCATTCTGATGGTTGAAATGAACAGGTAAACAGTAACTTTCACATTCGAAATTTTACGTGTTTTTATCAAAAAAGGAAAAAAAAAATATATATACATACATATATATATATATATATATATATATATATATATATATATAATATTAAAAAATTGAAATTTATTAAATAAATAAATAAAATTTTCTTCAGCAAGGAGCAAACGTAAAAACGTTATTTTTATTTGGGTTATATGAAATTTTTTTTTTTTTTTAAATGATATGTAGTGTGTCCCCTTCTCAAGGTACTCAAATATATGCATATTTTCATTCAATAGAGGATTCGATTCAATTTTGTAATTTCCTTCTTTTATGTTTTATTTTTAATTACTAAACACTGTTTAACAAATTAATTTATTTTGTTTTTCGAAAAGTACATTACATTTTGTGTCATAATACTACCACTAGATGGGGATTGATGTATAAAAAGTGATATACACCCAAACAAAAAAAATGTATCTTCAGTGTAAACATATATGTATACGCATACATGTAAATATACCAATATACATACATATACCAATATATGTACATATACACATACATGTATGTATATACCTATACATTCACTTATATACCTATGCATAAATATATATTCCTATACACACATATATATATACCTGTACATAAGTATATATGCCTACCCATATGTATATATGCCTACCCATATGTATATATGCCTACCCATATGTATATATGCCTACCCATATGTATATATGCCTACCTACATGTATATATTTCAATAATACAAGTGTACCAATAAGTTTGTACCTAAATATTCGTATAAACATATATATACCTAAATGCCTACGCTAATACACTTTTTGACAGTCGTCTATTTGCTGTGTTTTAAAATATTATAATAACTATTTCTAACTTTTATATCTCTTTGTCTACTAATTGCTATGAAATAATACACCCATTTTTATAAACCCCACACGAAAAAACAAAAAAAAAAAAAGCAAAAATGAAGGAAAAACGAAGCATAAAAAATACTGTAATAAAATGCTGGAATGTATTTGTGAACTAAAGTTTTATGAAGTGTATAAACAGTTAATCTTTTATGTATTAGATCAATTTGCAATTATTTTTAAAAAAAAAAAAAAAAAAAAAATTTCATTCTTTGTATGTACTTAATCATATTGCATAATTCCAACAAAATTTATGTCTTTAATTTCTGAAAATTTTGCAATAATCTAAAGAAAAATAAAAAGGAAACAAAGTTAACATAGAAATTTACGTAAAACCGAATTTTTTTTTTTTTTTTTTTCTTCTATTCGTTCCCTATGTTTTTAATGTATACGCATATATGCACATAGATATACCTAGACTGCATATTGTACATTGCATACATACATACGTATATATATATTGCATATATATATACATATATATGTATATATTTATATATGCGTATGCGTAACCTGAGTTATCTTCGTAACACATATAATACCGTATGTAAATTTTTATATATGCATACAGGCCATATGTGCGTACGAAAGCAAAAAAGCTAGGGTGGAATTATATATTGTTGAAAGGATATATGTAGAATACAACTAATATGTATTCTTTGATTTGATATGTAACAAATTAACCTATTATACCCATATATATATATATATATATATGTACGTATGTATGTATATACATATCGTGTTACACCTCATTGTAGCACATCATAGTCTATTCATGTAGAGAAATTATTTTGGCTTTTATAATTTTATAAAAAGAATACAAGTTGTTAAATATTTTAAAATATTCTTGTTAAAACAGTGAGTATATATGCATCCTTGTAAAATAAGGTAAACGAATTTTTATATAATAAAGGATATATGAACAATTATTTAAATACATTTTTTTTATTTACACACTTCTTTTCATTTCTGTGTCTTACTCTATAGTTTGTTATGTTAATTAAATATTTTCCAAACGTTTCTATGGAGATTATGTAAAAATCGCAGTGATCTTGTTTTCCCAATAAAAAAGATTATTTTCATTTTTAAATAAAAAAAATAATTATGTAGGATTAAAAAAAAGGCAAAAAAAAACAAAGGAACAGACACATAAACGAACATACGATCTATCATAAATGCTAATATAGAAACACGCAAAAAAAAAAAAAAAAAAAAAACACCATTAAAATAGCAAAAAAATAGTAAAAAAGCGAGTAATTAACTGAAATAGACAAACAACAAGATTAAACTTTTTTACAAACAATCACTTGGGGGGAGGAAACTATGAAAAATATGAAAAATACGGATAAAGAATATAAGCTTAAATGTGATATAAAAGATAAAAACAACTACAGCTATTTCGAAAGAGAGAGAAAATATAAAAAAGAAATATGCACAAATAATTTTTGCGAAATAGTGTCATCAGATGATAGTGATGAAAAGCTTGACGAAAATAACAATAATTTTATAATTGTTGAACTTATTTCTTATATTTGTGGAAACTCAAAAATTATTTCATTCTATCCAAGTACAAATAATAATAATTCTGGACAAAATAAATATCTGTATCATTTTTATAAAAAAAAAAAAGTCAAGTTGTATTTATGCTTAAATAAAGAAAATAATGAAATATATATATATGAAGTTCAGTGTAAATTCACCAAAAAAAAGGATTATCATAATGAACAAGATAAAGCGAAAGGAAACGCCAATTCGTGCAAATCAAATAAACACATAAGCGAAATTGATGGGAAAATTAAAACAGAAAGTAAAAATAACAGCAATAACGATAGCAGTAACAGTGGAAGTAGCAATAACGATGACGCATTTAATAATGAAGGCAGTAAACCTAGTTGCAATTTTTTATCATCACTCAAAGACCCTAAAGTTATCAATAAATTAACAGAACATAAAATAAAAAAAGAAGAACAAGAAGAAGAACAAGAAAAAGAACAAGAAAAAGAACAAGAAAAAGAACAAAAAGAAGAACAAGAAGAAGAACAAGAAGAACAAGAAAAAAAAAAAAAAAGAAACCAAAGTACAAATGCATCAAAAAAGATTTTTATTACAAAATTATTTGATAGTGTAAATTGTAGTTATGATTTGTCAACAATTGAATATACCAAATTAAATAATACTGATGACAAAACCTTAAATTCGCTGAAAAATATTTTAGAGCAAAAAATTAATAAAAGTCAAGAAAGAATATTTGAAATGCGGAAGGAAGTAGTAACAGGAGAGAAGATGGAGGTGCATATTGATATAGAAAAAAGTAAAATTAAGCAAAATGATATGAATAAAAATAATTATACATACAATGATAACTACAATACGCAACAATTTTTCAAAGAAAGTGATAGCGCTTTTTACGAAAAAATTAACGTGCAGGAAAAAAATATGACTTATTCAGAAAATTATGACAACGACATCATTATGACACAAAATGAAAGGGGAAGAAATACTAACTCTAAAAATGATAACGAAATAAAAATCCTATTTCTCCATTTTCATGAGCCCGCAAATATATTTATGAACCAGTTTGCCATTATTGATCAAGGTGCGGCTCCGCATGTGCACGCGAATACACACGTATAAATACGTACACACACACACACACACACACACACGTGTATGTATTTATGTAGCTATTAATTTTTTTTTCTTTTTTTTTTTTTCCCCTTGCCGTTCAGGTAAAGAAGAAAATTTCATGAAACAAATAACGGGATTTTTGAATGATAAAAAATACCAGTACATAGAAAGGGAGTACACAAATATGAAAAGAAGAAACAAATATAAATCAATTCTTCGAAAGATAAAAAATGAGATGTTTACATATAGCTTTTTAGAAAATTATGAAAGTGATATAAGCATATGTAGCAACGACCTATTCTTCAGTGACACAGAAGTTGTAACAAGAGAAAATAACTTTGACATGAAAGAAGAAAAAAAAAAAAAAAAAAATTCTACTCCATTCACAAGAAACAATTTAAAAATCAAATGGCTAGTATTAAATTTAAATTTAAAAAATGGAGAAGAAAGTATGATACAGAAATATGTTTTGTGCAAAAAAGCAAATGCTCAAAAATTATCCAAGGAAATTTTTCATTTTAACAACAGTCATAACATACTCAACGAAAACAGAAAAAGTAATGGAGTAGGAAGGGAGAAAGAAAGATGTGATAGTATAAAGAATAGCACTATATTAAAAATACAGAATAACCAAAAAGATGTGAAGCAATCCTATTATCATACTAACAATAAACAAAGGAGTAGTAACTATCCATTCGTTAATAGTGGAGGCATATCATCTTATCAAAATGAAAATATATTAAAAGATAAACGAAAAAATTATGATAATCATTTAATTTTTAAATTTCAGCAAGAAAAAGATACAACGAAAAAAATAAAAATACAAAATGAGAATAGTGAAGAACAGATGATAATAAAGCGAAATAAAATATTAAGAGAAGAAAATAAAGAAAATTTCGCGGGTGAACTCAATAATTTCGAAATGAACAAACATTTTAATTATGACAAAGAAAAGGAAATAAGAAAAAGTTCAATCATATCAAACGAAAAGGGAAATTTATCAGAAGATATAATAAAAAACGAAAATTCACATAATGTAATAAAATCAAATGATAATATTAACATGCACAGTGCATGTAGTAACACATTTCAAGAAAATTGCCAATTAAATACTTGTTGTTCCTATTCGGATTTAGAAAAAACATCACGTAAATATTGCAATACTGAGATATGTGCAAATGATGAAGAAGAGTTAACATACACTAAAAAAAGAAGAATTCATAATGCTGAAAAATATGACGAATTGCAAAATAACAACAAAGATATTGTGTTTGAAAATTATAGAAATGGCAGAAATTATATTATTCGCTCTTCCCACACAGGGAATAGCGAATATGAACTGGTTAATTATGAAAAAGGAAGAGAAAATAATGGCAATAACGGTGATAATTGTAGTAATAATAGTATTATAGGCAAAGACACCAACAGTAGTAACGGTGCCAAGTGCAGCAGTAGTAACAGCAGCATGAAAAGCATCGGCAAAAGAAGTAATAATCGTTACAGTTGTGATAGTCGAAACAGCTGCATCTCCAATGACTGTTATGATATAGGACATAAAAACGAAAAGGGTATGGTGCATAATAAATACTGTAACCCGAATAGGAACAACCATATTGAAGTAGACCAGGCTCACATGAACAATAATACTTATACTTCTGTCGAAGAAATATTCGTGGAAAATGACTTCATAGCAGAAGCGCATGCGCGCAAGAAGGTAGAAGGTGCCAACCCCGTGGGTGAGTTAATTAATGAAAGCAGTCGCATGAATGCGCGTACCAGTGCCAGTGGCTTTGACAACGGAGGTCATAACAACAGTGAAGGCGGTAGCAAAAGTGACCACGTGAGTAACAGTCTCACTGACTGCAGTAATCGCAGTAATCGCAGTAATCGCAGTAATAGCAGTAATCGCAGTAATCGCAGTAATAGAAGTAATAGCTGTAATAGCAGTAATAGCTGTAATAGCTGTAATAGCAGTAATAGCTGTAATAGCAGTAATCGCAGTAATAGCTGTAATAGCAGTAATCGCAGTAATCGAAGTAATCGCAGTAATCGCAGTAATCGCAGTAATAGCTGTAATAGCAGTAATCGCAGTAATAGCAGTAATAGCAGTAATCGCAGTAAACATAGTAGCCTCCGTAACCGCAGTAACCGACGTATCCTCTGTAATAGTAACGGGCTGAATGACGCATGCAGTATGGGAAGGGGTCATGTAGGGGATTATATGTCAAAACTGAGGAGTAATAGAAACAAAAAGAAAAATGAAGGCAAGTTAAGGAATGAAATAGATAATTCTTTGTTCTTAAAATATAAAGTGAATAATATGTTTGATATCATAAAAATAATATACTGTAATTGCAAAAATTTCAAGTACACAGATAAATTAAAATATTACATTACTACGTTTCTTAATTATTCCATAATTGAAAAAACGAAATTACAATTTATGCAAAAAGAGAGAACAATAGATATAGAAATACTAAAATATTATATATATAAGAAAATATTAGAAAAGAAAAATGTATGGAAATTAAATAATTATAAAATAGATGATTATAATATATTTCGTTTGAACAAATCTAAATATATTGACGATTCTATTATTGATTTTTTTAATAATTATATATATTCATTTGTTCTCAAATTTGATAAAAATAAAAATGATATATATATCTTTAATACATTCTTTTATAAAAAAATTGAATTGTATGATGATATTTTTAAAGCATATATTAACACAAATAGATGGATCAAAAAATTAAGTAAAAAAATATATGAATATAAGTATGTTTTCATTCCTATAAATATTGGTAATACTCACTGGTCCCTCGTTCTGCTTTATTTCCCTTTCAACAACAATTCACAGGAAAGTGAAGCTGGACAGGGGGAATCAAGAGAAGAAGTGAAAGAAGTAGTGGTACGAAATGAAGAAGTGGTACGAAATGAAGAAGTGGTACGAAATGAAGAAGTGGTACGAGATGATGTAGTGGTACGAGATGAAGAAGTGATACGAGATGAAGAAGTGATACGAGATGATGTAGTGGTACAAGATGATGTAGTGGTACAAGATGATGTAGTGATACAAGATGATGTAGTGGTAAGGGACGGATGGAAAGACGACGCGCATGGATGGGAAAGAAAAAGAAGCCAAAACACAAAGGATCCCCAAAGAAGTGGAAAAGTAGCTGCAATAAATAGAAATCAACATTGCAAAGACAAACTTAACATTTTTGCTAATAAATTTAGAAGCAAATCAAATGATTCTTATTTTCTGAATACAACTATTTTTAAAAGCAATAGATATAAGAACAGTATTGTTTTGAAAAACCATTTATATTTTCTAAGTAGCAAAAGTAATGATGATAGAACAAAAAAGTGGTGTTTTGATAAATTACCTCGAAGCTCAAGTGACGCAGGTGAATATAGCGCTCCTTTATGCCCAATAAAGGAGGAAGTTTCTAACAGATGCTTCAGTCATAATAACAATTGCACTGATTATCGTAATGACAATCGCAATGATTATCGTAATGACAATCGCAATGATAATCGTAATGACAATCGCAATGACAATCGCAATGATAATCGTAATGACAATCGCAATGATAATCGTAATAACAACCACAATCACAGTAACCCTCGCAGTAAAACTGTTCATTTTAATAAAACAAAAAAAAAAATTGAGGAAAAAAAAAATGAAAATATCAAAACAGCTTATATGATATATCTAGATTCCTTATTCCCATCGGCCAAAGGAAATAAAATTTTGCAAAAATTAAAAAAATATATAGAGCATATATTCTTACGTGATCATATGACAACAGTCAAATCAGAAATGAAAAATGGCAAAGCAGTTCCGACTAATGCCACTTGCAGTACATCATCAACTCGTGTATCCACCGCGCACATTGCGGCTATTCATACTTCCTCTGCGCACACTGCGGCTACTCATACATCCACTGCGCACACTGCGGCTACTCATACATCCACTGCACACACTGCGGCTATTCATACATCCACTGCGCACACTGCGGCTACTCATACATCCACTGCTTCTACCTCCGCTGCTAACACCTCTAGCGATATTCCCAAAATATATTTCAAATTCGTTTACCCGAATATTATTCCCAAGCAGAACAACACATATGACTGCGGGATCTATATCATTCAGTTTGTTTTGCATCTATGCTTAAATAAGCATCTAGTTGAAAATGATTTAATCAAACCATATAAAGAACAAATCAAGGGAAGAATGAAAAACGAGAAAACCCATTTTAATTTTTCTAACCACTGTCGTGATAACAATTTTGTTTACTCAAAAACATATATGAGTAAACCATCCCCATGGTTTTGCCAAAAGGACATAAACAAAAAGTAAAATTTTTTAATATATGTATCTCACACATGTTAACCTGCATATTTCCCAATATACTATTTCCCTTATACTTCACCGTTAAACTGTGTGCTTAGTGTTTTTATATACCATTCTTTGTATGTATGTATGTATGTATGTATATACTCATACACCCTTGTGTGTATAATAATTATCTTAGTTTTTCCCCTGCCCCGAATATTGCCATTTTCACTGCTTCCTATGTATACATATAAACGTATGAATATAAATACATATAATAGAGGTTACAATTTTATTTCCCCCTTTTCTTTCGCTCTTCCCTCCACCCATTACAGAAGAAAGCAAATGAAGAAAATGCTCTTATATATGAAGAATGTTATAAACTGGAAGTCAGACAACCATATTGAGGCCTTGAATTTGCTATTTTTAATGAACTATAACAATTAAGATAAAGCAAAATAAACAAACAAAATGTGCAAAACAAATATGGGTTGTGTATCCGAATCGCCCTACACAGCTCTTTTCGACCGAGCTGTTATTGAGTTATATTTTCTACCAGTGTACATGTACATTTGCTCATGTATGTATGTACATACATCTATAAATATCCGTGTACGTTCAAAAAAGCGTATTTATGTTACACATCCCCCCCCTTTTGACCCCGCTAGTCCTGTTCGTATCTATCATATTTCAATAATTTGTATTCTGTATTGTTATTCTGTTTTTCCCTATTCTATTAATCTATTGCATTATGTTATGCTATCATATATTATTATGTTGTGTTATATTTCCCCTCTCTTTTTTTTCCAACATTCATTATGATATTATCCCCCGATTTTTTATTAATTCAAAACTTTTTTTTTTATTTGTTTTTTTTCCACTTTTAAACATTTTTCAAAATTTAAAAAAAAAAAAAAAAAAGAGAACAAAATGAGACAAACCTGTTGAGCATAAATAGCTAATGTATTTATAAACAGCTTTAAAAAAAAAAAAATAGAAAAAAACGCTATAATTTTCCATCTAGCCATAATTAAAGATCGCGGTTTATATAATATCATATGATAAGCACATAAATATATATATATCTATATCTATCTATATCTATATCTATATATATCTATATCTATCTATCTATCTATCTATATATATATATATATATATATATCTATATATATCTATATCTATATATATCTATATATACTTTATTTAAAATCTATTCCTTAATATTGGTTATATAATAAGTCAAATTTTAATTATATGAAGTTAATACATACAACGAAACCTCCACAGAACAAAACAACATCATCACTGTTGAAAAAAAAAAAAAAAAGGATAAATAAAACGAAGAGAATAAGCAAAAGATACAGAAAACGGAGAACGGGATGCGAAGAGGGGCGCGCTAAGACAATGATGAATAATCTGGAGAAGTAACAAAAAGCTAATTAGGGGTTAAAAAAATATAATTATTAAAAAGTGTCATTAAAAAATCAAAAGATGAATTATGATATATTAATAGGTGGGGATGAGAAGTTGAGAATTCTAAAAAAAAAAAAAAAAAAGTAAAACTAAAAATAGGCATGAACGTGTAATAAGCATATCTCCTCCGAGGCATACATTTCCTCGTGCAATAAATATAACATATTTAAAGATGTAATGATAAAAAATGTTATAAATACTATAATAAAATAGGGGAATGTGAAAGTAAAAAAATGAATATCTAAGAATGCACAAGTAAATAATAAATAAATGCATAAAAAAATAATAAGTAATAAATAATTGTATACCTAAATAATGAATAAATACAAACGTAATTAATCAACAAATGACTGAAATGATTCAAGGCCAAGCAGAAAAACAGTGTAAAAAAAGAAACATGGACCAACATATATTATCGGGATGTGGCACAGTACAAAACTAATTCCTTATCACCATCTTCCTCATTAGAATATAAATTACATATCGTTACCATAATATTTGGAGCTATAATAAAGACAGTGCCTTTTTTTACACTTTTAATACTGGCTTTTTTTTTTTCATTTTTTCTTCCTTTGATTTTAACTTTTTTATTAGAAGCCAAAACAATACAAGAAGTAAAACTCGTGTAAGAGAACAAATAATTAACTGATTCATCTGGTCTAACTTTTATAAATAAAATTTTAAAATGCTTCATTTTATGATAACTATATGATATTATATTATAATTAATGAATTCTTTTTCTAATATAACTGGATAATTATTTTTATAATTAACATATTTAATAAAATTTAATTTATCTATTTCTTTATTCGTTAACCCTCCTCTAATTACTAAATCTGAGTTTGTCATACATTCTAAACAATGTCCAGAAATGTATGAATGAATAACTCCCGGTTTTATATACACAACATCACCATCTTTTAAATTTAAGAGTTGTAAAATAAAAATAAATATTCTCCCTCCATCATTCGGATAATATTTAGAAACATTATTTAGTATTTCAAATATGCTGTTAATAATATATTTTTCTGTTTCTTCACATACATTTTCGTAATTTTTTTTTTTACATATATCTGCATATAATTCTTCGGGTTTTTTCTTAAACACTTTTTCCTCTTTTATGTATGAAGCATATTTTTCATTATCTCTTATTATCGTGTTCACACAGATATTCAAAGCATCATTTTCAACAAGTAGTATTCGGTACGTTACGTATTTATACATGTGTTCATAAAAAGCTTTTATTTTCTTTACATTCTCGAATGCAGGCTCGTCGCTTTCACTCTGTTCATTCTGGTTATCGGCTTCTCCATCAATCCTGCTAGTATTTGCACTAGCGCTAGCTGTTACATTTGTCTCTACATTTGCTCCTCCACTCGCGCCTTCCTGCACACTTGTATTCTCTGCATTGGAAGCGTCCAGCAAGTTGCCATTACCCATAGAGCGCTGGACCTCATCAGAAACTATTTTCTGCTTGTCGGAATCCTCGTCAATGTCGGAATCGTTAAAATCTAAAATGTTTTTGTGCTCACTTAAAAGAGTACATAGCTTCTCCTTTTCTGTTTTTATCAAATTTCCTAAGTTAAAATTTTCTTTTAAAAAATTATCATTTTTGTGAAATGATGAAAAAAAGTTCTCATCAAAAACATATTTTTGAATGCACTCTGCATAATTGTCCACAACAGATATTATATCATGACATGGTCCATTTGCTCTTTTTAAAGAATAATTAATTATATATACATATATACGTGATAACATGTTCAAAATCTCATCTATATGCTCATCTTTTTTTGTATGAAATAAATCAAACAAGAGAAATATATCTTTCGGTTTTTCACTATTCACTTTTGTATTACATTTTACTGCATTGCCTACACGTTTTTTTTGTGCTATATTATGATCTTTTCCTAAAACTGTATTACTACTATTCATTTCCCCTACCTTACCTTTTCCTCCTTCTGTTCCTTCTCTACCACCTACTAATATTTCTTGTCCTCCTTGGCCATTTCCACCCTGATTCCTCACAAGAAAGAAGTTATAAAGCTCATTTATATTTTTTATTAAAAACGCTATTTTGAATATATTCATATAACCACAAAGTAAACTCATCGAATTAATACAAACGCACATTTCCGTTTTAAAAATTTTATCTTTATATAAAAGTGGGTTCACCGTATTAAGGTATAAAGTCTGCGTTTGGTTAGGATGTATTTGAATGCTTAACGGTTTCGATATAGATAACATTTTAAAAAGGTAAGGGAAGAGTGTATTTATATCTACTGTATCATTTACCATTTCATACGTTTCATATAAAGAATAATTTTTTAAAGATGCGCATTCAGCATCTGATGGTCTCTTTACACCCGCCTCTTTACTAGGAGTACTGATGATATTGTTATTATTGCTACTGCTATTGTTGTTATTGTTACTACTGCTATTGTTGTTATTGTTACTACTGCTATTGTTGTTATTGTTACTACTGCTACTGTTTTCATTATTTTTAATGTTGTTAATGATATCTATGTTATTGTTTACACCCTCAGATTTGGTTAATTCATTTTTGTCAATCGGTTTATTTTTTTTATCATCTCCTTTTTTATAAAAGTAATTCACAAGTTTACTACTTTTTCTGTATTTTTTATTTTCAAAAATTTTTATAAATTCTTCAATTTTTATAAAACTGTTTTTATAAAGAACTAAATTTGGACCTTTCTCATGATTTCCTATCCACAATTCTGCATATTTTTCATTTGAATCATATTTATTAATATTCGTATTTGAACCGCTTTCTCCTCCTTTGTTAATCTCTTCTTTTCGTTTCGTTTCATCGATGGCTGTTCCATCTAAATGTCGTCCATCCGTATTACTATTATTCTTACTATTACTACTATTATTTTTACTATTGTTCTTACTCTCCTCACTCTCAATATTGTATTCCTTTAAGTAATCTATGTTACCAGTGCCCTTTTTAATCATATCATAATTTTCCTTAACTATGTTTTTCATAATTTCATAAACCATCCCATCTTTTCCTTTACCCCATGCGTACTTCTGCACATAGGGAATGCATTCATTGATGCATAATTTTCTCGTCTTCATTTTCAAACCAGTTACGTGCGCTTCGTATATTAATTAGGATACATATGCATACGTGCAAAAGGGTACATATACAAGTGCTCACATATATATATATATATATATATACAAATATTTATACGTGTGTATACATACACATGTACCTGTGTATGTGTACTCGAACGAAACGTCTTACGGATACTTGAGGAATTAAATTTTGGGGCTAGCACAACGGGCGCAACAGCAAAAAAAAAAAAAAAAAGTAAAATAAAAAAAAAATTAAAAAAATGTAAAATATAAAATATAAAATAAAAAGTAAAAAATAAAAAATAAAAAATAAAAAAATGTAAAATATAAAAATAAAATTATACAAAATTAAAATACACAAAATTAATAACTATTCGACTAATTAAAAAATATTCCAAAATTAAAAATTATTTTCTTAACAGCACACTTTTGTGCAAATAACAAAACAGAATACTTTAAACACAAAAATTATAAAATAAACTCAAATATAAAAATAAAAAAATTTTTACTATATATCTTCAATAACACAAATAATTAGTCAATACTACTTATTCACAAATCTGTTCAATTTTTCTTACATGTATAGGTAAATATAAGCTTACCTTTCTTCAACTTACATACGCGTACATATATATATATGTATTTAAATATATTATGCAGAATATTCACAAGTATATATAAGTATTTATAAATATATATACGCATATACATATATATAAATAAACATATATCTATATATGTGTATACATTCTAACAGTATCCCAAATGACCTCCAATCTCTAACCTCGAGTATCTAAACACGTGTCTAACTTGTGTATCATTTATGTAACTTTAACTATTTATAACTTGTATTTCCTCCTTTTTTAAATTGATAATGTTTTAAAAAAATATAAAAGAAAAAAAAAAAGAGGAAATTTCAAATGCTTCATATGTACATACTATTTATCTGAACTTTTAAAAACATATATATTTCTTTAAAATGTTAATCTTCCTCATTTATAATTTATTCATAAAAAAACAATACAAGTAAATAATAATGTCATATTTTTTTTTTTTTTCGCACAGCTACCACAAAAAAAAAAAAAAAAACTAAAAGAAATAATAATTAACGAAAGGAAATAATAATTAACGAAAGGAAATGATAATTAACGAAAGGAAATAATAATTAACGAAAGGAAATAATAATTAACAAAAGGAAATAATAATAAGCGAAAGGAAATTAAAAGAAAACGAAAGATACAAAAATCAAAAGATGTGAAGAATAAAAATTAATAACACTAAAAAAAAAAATATTTTAACGAACACTTAACACAAAAATACAAATTTACAAAAAGATATTTATAACTTATATTATTTACGTATCTTGAGTTTAATCTTAGCACTTCTTTATTATATATGCCCATTTAGCACGTTTACATACACTCGATAAAATAAAATAACGCAAAAATGTATTTAAAACAAATGTTTAAAATATTACATGTTTTCTTATTTTATTACTAAATAGAATAAGGTACTTTCCAAAAATTTTTATACCTTATGAAAAGTGCATTTTTTTTTCTTTTTTTTAACAAATATGTATTTAGGTATTTCTTAAAAAGGCTATTTAATGAATTATGCGAACCTCACTAACTTGTTTACGTTTTTTTCCTACTTGGTGTAATCTTTCACAATTTTGCTATTTTACGCTTATTGTAGGATACCTTTCTCATTTACAGAACGAATTACTAAATCGATTTAATTAATTGTATTAAATTAATTATAATGTATTTGATTCAATTTATTATTTTATGGTTTCGGCAGCAAACGGCATGCATATATATATATTATATAAATATATAGATGTACAAAACTTACTTAAAATTGCATACATTTACATATATTTTTCTCTTTTTCACCAGTTCATCATGTAGTCAATGTTTTCACATATGTTCATGATAAGCTAGTCATTTTTTAAAAATTTGCATTACTTCTTGAAAATTACCATATTTATAAGCTTTTATCTTCATAAAATTTTTTAAGCAGTATATATATAATATAATATGCATAAGCACAACTGTATTACATATATGTATATTTTATACATTCCATAATTTTTATAATAAATTTTATGAATTTGATTGCTCTCTCTTTTTCATATAATTTATATATATATATATATATATGTAATGCATATAATAAAATGTTTTTCAAAATATTCAGCCCTCACCGTTGCATTTTATAGTATATTTTTATTTTCTCTAAATTTACATTGTAAAATTTAAGAAGTTTATTCATACGTATTTTAATTTT
Source organism: Plasmodium malariae (assembly GCF_900090045.1). Lineage (NCBI taxonomy): Eukaryota > Apicomplexa > Aconoidasida > Haemosporida > Plasmodiidae > Plasmodium > Plasmodium malariae. Next base: position 1,049,587 of record NC_041775.1, on the reverse strand, counting down.
ATATATAATTTAATTTTTTTTTTTTTTTTATTTCATGTGGTATTTTATTTTTTAGCGTTTTTCTATGAAAAAAAAGGAACAAAAATTGTAAGCTTTACTCGGATATTGAAATTTATATGTAATATAATGTAAGGAGACGTATATATATAATAACATATACATTATTACAAGAACTTTTTTACGTATGTATAATAAGCCGATTGCATTAAAAATTCCTAGAGTATTCACCTTTTTATTTGATTATGATAAGAAAAACGTTTTTGTTCTTTCTACAATTTACAGTGTACAGTGTATACAATATGTATAATATGCAATATGCAATATGCAATATATAATATACAATATACAGTATTTTATATAAATGTAAATTTAGCCTATATTACCCATATATGCGTTATTTCAATAACATGATAGAAAAAATGAAATTACCATTACAAAAAAAAATTCGTTCATTTTATATGCCATGAAATAAAAAAAGTTAATTTTATTCTTTTTTAATTTTCTACTATGTTAAAAATGGGTATTATGTATAAGTATATAAATATATATAATATATATAATGTTATATTTTTATGGCGTAGTCTCATTAATACATAATACATGCAAGTTAAAATTTTCTTCTAATTTTTTTTTTCTCTTTCGTTTTTGAGAAAAATATCATGATTTTATATCCGCATTAATTAGGGGGGCGGGGGAAAAAAATGCATGAAAATTATAAAAGAATTAAATAAAAATTATATATATGAATAGAAAAATATTTTACCTTAACAGTTCAGGAAAAACATACGGTGTAGTTTTTAAATTTACCATTTGTTCGAATTAAAAGATAAATTAGAACATATGTGTTTACTTTTTTGCTTTTCTGATGAAAACGTATATTATATTTACATATATATAAGTATTAGTAAAACACAAATTACGAACAAAGTACATATGAACAATATTACCAGAAACTGCTCTTAAAAAAGGAATATATTCTATATTATCATTTTTTATTTTATGCTGTACATAATTATAGATAATAATTGAACATGTGCGTGTGTTGTTTTATGTATTTTGAAAAATGGGAAGAAATAAGATCATTTTCCTTTTTTTTAAATTAAAAAAAACAAAATGAAATAAAAACAGAATAAAAACACGTAGAAAACTGGTAAATAAAAAAAGAAAAATTCTCCTACTTTTTGAATAATTCAATCAGCTGTTTTATTTTTTTATTTATTTTTTTTTTTTTTTAAATGGTCAAATTAGCTAAATTGTAGTTTACATTTATTTTTTTGTAGTAAAAAAAAAAAAAAAAAAAATACATGAATGTTCATATAAAAAATATTCTCTATACATAATTTTATATAATATATATATACATATGTACTTAAATAATATACAAACAAACATAAACATACGTTTACGTTTTATTGTATAAATTTTATTTTTTTAATATATGCACAAATTTATGTGGCGGTTTTTTTTTTTTTTTTTTTTTATAAGACCATATGTGTATATCCATTTAGGTGATTAAATATTTACCTAATGTTTGTAGCTTTAGAAAAATTCATAGATCATATATATATATGTATACTTATTTATATTTTAATGTATTATATAAATATATATATATATATTATATATGTATCGCTTCACTAACAAGCAATATTTGTTTTATATAATTATGATAAAATCATAAATATATTTTTCTTATTTTTACCTTTTTCCTTTTACTCTCAGTTATTATGACTTTATGGTTAATTTTTTTTTAATTTTATTACTACAATATCATTATTATATGTTTATTATGTTCAAGGGAGTTGGACTCTTTTCCCATTTGCATTATTCATATGAACAATTGTATGCAAATATACATATGTCATATTTGTACAGTTATGTGTACATATATGAGTACATTTACCTATTTATATATCACCACGTACAAGTATAATTGCGCTTACGGAGGATAAAAACGTCATTATAGAATCCTATGAAAAAGTAAATTTAACTGTCATGAGAAAAAAAAGTTTGCTTTATTATGCCAAAAAATTTACAACATAGATTTAAACATTTATTTTGTAGTAGGTAAAACATAATATATGCAACGTAATTATAACTAAATACATATGTATTTGTATATATATTATATATATATATATATATATATATGTATATGTGTACGCGTATGTATTACATGCAAACTTTTTTTTTTTTTAAACTAGTTCAACATATTACATTAAGGGCTTTAAAAAAAAAAAAAAAAAAAAATTCATTATTTTCCCTCATAGTAATTTGATGCCAATTAATTAAAATATTATATTTTAAAAAAAAAAATTTTAAGTTTAGTTAAAAGTTTATCATTTTTTCGTTTAAAAATAATTTTTCTCTTTTTTTTTTATTTTTGTTTATTTTAAAATTTTTACATTTTCATATTTGCTTATATTCACATTTTCATATTTGCTTATATTCACATTTTCATATTTTCATATTTTCGCATTTTCATTTTTTCATATTTTTTCATTTTCTTATTTTCTTGTTTTTTGTAAAAAATTGTAACATCAATAAGAAGACTGTATTTGCTACTAAGTTTTTTTTTTTTTTTTAATTTTCACATGGCATGCAATTAATTAATGGAATCATTTATACTTTTTTTTTTTCCTTTTTTTTTTTTTTTTTCAACATGTATACATGCTTACATGTACTAGTACATATACGTTTATGTATATGTAAGTGTATACAAATTTGAAAACATAGCAATCAGCAGATTGTGATTGTGGTACAAGTATACATATTTATTACATGTACTTGTATATTTTTGTACATATAAGTACATATATATATACATATATACATGTGTACCGTGAAGTATATATGTAGATAGAAACCAAAAAACAACCTGGTAATTTATTAAAAGTTTAATGTATAATATAAATACGTAAACTATTTTAGAGACAAAAAAAAAAAAAAAAAAAAAGAAAAAAAAAGATTTTTTCACTCATTTACTCACCCCTTAACGCTTCTTTTTTTAATCAAAACAAGAATTTGTTTTTGTAAAAAAAAAAAAAAAAATAAGCGTATAATGGAACGATTTTTTTACGTTATTCCATATATATGTACACATATGGATATATATAAATACCTTTACACATATGAATTAATATAAATATTTGTACACGTACGGAATTATATAAATACATGTACATATGTATTATATACATATATATTTTTGCGTACATACAAAAGTAAATATATATATATTTCACGCTCGCGCAAAAATGAGCGCAGCTTTGTTTTAAATGTAGATGTTTTTCTTCCACCAATTTTTGTTACATTTTTACATGTAATAACCATTTGTAAATTTTATATTCATTTGTTTATTCGTATTTATTTATTTTTTTTAAAAAAAAGGAAAAAGAAAAAATAGGAGAACAGAAGAGCAAAAAGTAATATAAATATAGAAGAGCTTATGGAAAGCGAAAGAAAAAAATAAATAAAAATAGGAATATAAGTATAAATGTAAGTATAAATGTAAGTATGAATGTAAGTATGAATGTAAGTATGAATATAAATATGAATCTAAATATGAATCTAAATATGAACATAAATATAAATTTATATATGAACATAAATACGAATTTAAATATGAATATAAATAAAAATATAAATAAAAGCGTAAATAAAAGCGTAAATATAAATTAAAATAAAAATATAAATATGAATAAAAATATATATAAAAATATATATATAGATATAAATATTAATAGAAGTAAAAATGTTAAAAACAAAATGTGAAAACTTTTTTTTTTTTTCATTCATATAAGTTTGTACTTGTAATAATAATTTCTAAATTTATGTTTTTTTTATTATTTCAATCATATATGTTTATATAGACAACAAATATATATTTTTTATTTAACGATAGCACTTATAGTTTATTCGTCAGTTAACATTTAAATGTTCTGCTGATTGTAGAAGTGTGCGTGTAGATATATAACTGCATATGTGTATATGTAAGGATATGTTTATCTTTCTATCCTTTTCCTTTATGTATGTATTTAAACATGTATGTATTTAAGCATGTATGTATTTAAGCATGTATGTATTTAAGCATGTATGTATTTAAGCATGTATGTATTTAAGCATGTATGTATTTAAGCATGTATGTATTTAAGCATGTATATATTTAAGCATGTATGTATTTAAGCATGTATATATATATATATATATATATATATGCATGGGTAGGTGTAATAATGCTGAACGACTACTCTATAAATTAATTTTGTTACATATACTTGCATTTATATAAGTATAAATATATTTCCCTCTTGTTTTTATGTAAATGTGTTTGCATCTAAGTTACATCTATATGTTAGCTTTAATTCGATACAACACCAATTAATTTGAGCTTAGTTAATTTTTGAAGTGTAAATATACATGCATATGTATGTATGTATGAGTATGTATGCATATATATATATATATATATATGTATGCGTATATATGTATGTATTTGTATTTATGTATGTGTGTATAGGTATATACTCATTTCTACTTGTGTACACATATATGCCCATATCGATACGCATAGAGTTTTTCTCAAAATTAGAAGGAATATTAAAACAAATAACAGAAAGATCAAACATACACTATTTAATAAACACGTGATAGGTACGTATGTGCTCCTCATCCATTTGACTATATACGGCGGATTTGTTTGTTTAGAGCAACGATGCAACCTTTATGGTATTTAACGCTACTAAATATTCAAAGTTTATCAGTTAAAATTTAAATTAGTTTATTAAAAATTGGAAACTATCAGCCAAAAAATTAAATATTTAGCAAAGAAGTAGTAACAAAATAGCATCAAATTAATAACGAAGAAGTAGCAAGTTAGCAAATAAATAAAGCAAAAAAATCGGAGGTTGATTATTACGTTCCACAAATAAACGTCCCTATATTATAATTAAGAAAATGAGAAAGACTATGTTGCACCTATTATATTTTCACGTATAATGTTAAATTGTATTTTCTTTATAATTTTTTTTTTTTTTTTTTTGCCCGAATTGTAAGTAAGCTTTTCTCAAAATTCGAAGCATATAATTACCACAAAAAAAAAATAATAAATAAATAAAAAATAAAAGAAATAAAAAAATTAAACTGAAATAAATAGAATTAAATTAAATAGAAGTAATGTAAATTGAGGTAAACCAAATTGAAGTAAAGTAAATTGAGGTAAATTATATTGAAATAATTTTCATTAAATTATATTCAATCTAGATAAGGTGCAAAATAAGGGATAATACACGAGAAAAATTCTTATTCCTATGAGACTTGCATGCAGGTACAATGGAAAGAGAACATACTACAAGAGCGACAGTCCTATATATTACACAAAGCAAGAGTAACCACAGAAGGGAAGCACATCATCTCTATATTGGGAGATGGAAGCTAAGAGAAAAAATAAGAAAACAGGTAAACGAAGAAATGAATGGTCATAATGTTAGGAAGCTCGTTCTATTAAGTAAAAGGAACACCCCTGTGAAATATAAAAATCGATATATTAAAGTAAAAAAAGCAAATAACGATATATTTAAAAGGGTATATGTAAAGTTAAGAGGCGTTAATAATTGTAGTAGTAATAATAATTGTAGAAGTAATAATAATTGTAGTAATAATAATAATTGTAGTAGTAATAATAATTGTAGTAGTAATAATAATTGTAGTAGTAATAATAATTGTAGTAGTAATAATAATTGTAGTAGTAATAATAATTGTAGTAGTAATAATAATTGTAGAAGTAATAATAATTGTAGAAGTAATAATAATTGTAGTAGTAATAATAATTATAATACCACTTTGAAAGACTATACAAATAGAGCCAAAAAAAAAGAGAAGGCAAGAAAAAGGAGTGAGAAAAATAACTCGAACAGAATTATTTATTTTACATTTAATAATCGTATAGACACGAAGCGACAACAAAATGGTATTATAAAAAAGAATGAAAAAAATGAAAAAGAAAAAAAAAAGAAAGAAAGAAAAAAAAAAAAAAAAAAAAAAAAAAATAGCTTTACATGTGATGAACCGCATTATTCCTCTTGATAAAAAAATTATGAACAGGGATAGGAAAAAAAGAAATAACGCAGATTTTGACATTTTTCGTATGAATGAAAAAAAAATTTTCAAAGATGAATACAATTTCAATATAAATAATATGGGTAGCAATAAATTAATATATGATGCTGTTAATTTTGGATGTAACAGCACCATTTTAAGAAAACAAAATAATACTATCAAAAGTTTTAGAAATGTAAATGGATTAATAGACGAAGGGATAATATTTGAAAAAAAATCTTTACTAAAAAAAAAAGCAAATGAATGCTTATGGAGCATGCAGAAATATGATAACTCGTTAAAGAATCATTCATATTGCCTTATTCATGATAGTACTAATGTCAATGATGAGTCTTTCCCTGGTAATACTAATGACAACAATAGTAGTACCCGTAACAACGAGATGAATAATGAAATTATTCCTTATGATGATAATCGGGGCAAAAATAATGGCAGTGACAACAACAAAGGGGATAGAGAAAATGAAGGTGATGGAGGAGATAACAGTAACGATAAAGATGAAGATAAGGAAGATGATGATGATAAAGAAGATAAGGAAGATGATGATGATAAAGAAGATAAGGAAGATGATGATGATAAAGAAGATGAGGAAGACGATGATGATGAAGAAGATGAGGAAGACGACGATGATGAAGAAGATGAAGAAGACGATGATGAAGAAGACGATGAGGACGAAGAAGTAGACAACGAAGACGACAAAGACGATGGGAGAAAACAAAACATGAAGCGCATAAAACGAAGCAGGAGCTTTAAATCGAACAGCACCATGTATACAAGCGTAAGTAGCGAACTGTCAAATAGTCATTACCGAAAAAGGAAAGTGTCTAAATGTTTGTCTACGTCAAATGACAATGATTCGCTGATGTTTAACCTGTTCGATGACGAGTTAACTTATTTTTACCCCAACAATTCAAATAGTTTTAATTTCACAAGCAGCGATTATGACGAACCTGAAGTGTGCATCGGCAATAACAGCAATGATGTTGGTATTAATAATGTTAACGGGAATAATATTGGCGGAAATAATATTGGCGGAAATAATATTGGCGGAAATAATATTGGCGGAAATAATATTGGCGGAAATAATATTGGCGGAAATAATACTGGAGGAAATAATACTGGCGGAAATAATACTGGCGGAAATAATACTGGCGGCAGTGGTAACAGCAACACTGTTGGTAGTAATAATAATGTTAACAGTAGACACAAAATTGGTCTGCATGGAGTAGCAGAAGGCGATGGAAATGATATTCAGGAGCATGTACATCAAGGTGATACGTCCTACTATTACACAAGAAGAAACAAAAATCAAGGGAACAATGGAGGAGAAAAAATTATTTACAAGGAAAGGGGTATGGGAACGAAGGATAATCGGATGGAGGAGTGTCGAATGAAGGATAGTCAGACGGAGGAGTGTCAACTAGAGAAGTATCAGTTGCAGCGACGGATAAGGGAGAATCATTGCATAGAAACGAAGCGTGGAACGAAGAGAAACGGAAAATATAACAACCCTTTAGCGTACAGCTCCTCGAGCGACGACATGTGCTCAGATAATTACAGCTCCAGTAGTGCAAAACATTTTTGCATGCATAAGAATAAGATAGATATTTCAAAAAGAAGAAATGACAATATATTTGTATATAAAGAGGAGAACATCCTTTTATTAAAAAAAGCTCATGAAAATAATAATACAAATTATAATGATATCATTTATCATATAAATACAATAATGAATGTAAATAAAAAAATAAAAGTAGTAATTATAGGTGCTGGATTATCAGGATTATCTGCAGCATATATTCTACAAAACCATAATATTGACGTGACGGTATATGAAGCCAGAAATAGAATAGGTGGGAAATTTGTTTTTTCAAAAAATTATGGAAAAAGGTATGTAGGGGAAGTGAACTTATATGTTAATAGAAATAATCCTCTAATAAATTTTTGTATAAAAAAAAATATATACACAAATAATATAAATCGTCATCTTTATAAACATTATATTTATTATAAGGACAAAAGGATCTATATATATGAATTGAGAAATGAATTTTTTAAAGTCATTAGTAAATTAAGAAATTATTATGAACATGTATGCAATTTGAAAACTTTTTCTGATATAAAAAATAAAAAAAAATTGTTATATGCTTCTCTAGGTGAAGTAATAACTGTAATAATACAAAAAATGAAAAAAGAAAAAAATTATAAATATATCTATGTGCAATTATATATATCGTATCTGGAGTCCCATTGCGGTATTAATATCTATTCCTTGTCAATACAGTACATTTTTCATAATATTAATTTTTTAGACATTTTTAAGAATATTTGCTGCACTTTCGAATTGACCAAAATTATAAAAAAATTAAAACAAAATGTAAGGATAGAAAAAAATAAAATTGTTAATAAAATTTATTCGTATAATGATAACATAAAACTTGGCTTTAAAAATCATGTGGACAGTAAGCTCTACGATTACTGCATTGTCGCGGTGCCCCTCGGGGTCTTAAAGGAGAGTGTGCGATATTATGGCAAGGGGGCAAGCAGAGGAACAGGAAACAAGGGAGGGGGAAGAAAGGGTGGAGGAAGCAAAATAGTAGGAAGCAGAGGAGTAGGTAACAAGGGTGACAGGGGAGGCACAAATTTAGAAGGTCAGGGTGAGTTGTCCCTTAAAAATGAGAACAACTATAAGATCATTAATGAGGGGAGTACTTGTAATGATTATGGAACGAACTGCATAACGAATGAGCATGGAAATTTGCTGGTAGTACGACGAGATGATAGAAACAAAGAAGTAGTTGACATAGAGAACAACGAACTGTATAATGTTAGTGACTACATTATTAACAATATAGACTTGACCACAAACGAGTTTAGAAGCAATATGCAAATGAAATGTGAAAGTGCGGGAAATGACTATTCGGGGGTAGAAGACTACAAGAATTGTCCCCTTGGATCGGTACACACGGCCAGTAATGTAGATGCACATGCAGGTGGAACTATAAAAGAAAATGTAAATGCAGTTATAAATAAAAATGAAAACATTAATGAGATGGGGGTAGTGGATCGAGGGGGAGAAGCGAATCAAATGAATACTAATAGCATCTTTCCCCACAAAAACAGCGAAGTGCAGGTAAGGAAGTCTGGCAAGGAGGACGGGCCTCGTACCGAGGGGGGGTACATGAATCGCGTTAAATGCAGTCATCACAATGAAAATATAGTGGATGACAGCAACACATACTTGTATAATAAAAGAGAACCGTTTAAATATGATGAAGAGTACACGGAAAAATCGAATAAGCTATCCCCATTTGACAGAGAAGGTAGGAAGGAAAAGGAGGAACATCAAGAAAAAAATAGCTATAATATCCAAATTAATAGCACATTTGTTCATAAAAAAGAAGCTAAAGATAATAAGTCGACAAAAATGGCCTTTCCAAATAAAGAAAAGACACAAAGAAAGAAACAGATAGAACACATAAAAAAAAGACAAAAGGGAAAGAAAAAAAAATACTCAAGAAAAAATAAAAAAATAAAAAATTTTTTACAAGAACGAAATACTGGATTAATAGAATTCATTCCTAAATTACCTGAATGGAAAGTGAATAGTATTAAAAGATTAAAAGTTTCAAAAAACAATAAAATTGTTATTACTCTTAAGGAAAGAATTATCAATAGCGACCAGAATGTAACTATATTTTTTAACCAGTCCAAGGGTGGAAAGAGAAGGAGCACATGGGGAAGAGATGCATTTGACAGGGACTCAACGGACGGTGCGCTAAAGGCGATAGGTGAAAGAAGCAGTTACCACGATGGTAGAGATTGCAGCTACAGTAACTACAACAACTATTGCAACTCTAACTTCAAATGTCATTGTAACTGCAGGGGGGGCGAGTCCTCGAACGTGCTAGAAACAAATAGAGGTATCGACAGTGCACAGTATAACTTGAAGGACAAAGATGTCCAGAATAAGGAAGCAAACATAGAAGCAGTAGACACAAAGGAGACCGAGTGCGGGAAGAAGCAGGAGCTGGAGGAACTACGACTAGACTCCCATCTTAGCAGCGGAAACGAGCTTCTTATCAATTATTTCACTCATGGAAATATAAATTCAAGTGAAGAACTGCGTTCCAATGCCAACCAGATAAATGGATTGACAAATATGCCCAATGACATTTCGAGCGCAGAGAACATTATTCCGCATATTAAGGAAAACGGGGTGAATGAAGTGAACGATATGAGTAACGTGTGTAACGTGAGTAACGTGAGTAACGTGAGTAACGTGAGTAACGTGAGTAACGTGAATAACGTAAGCAACGTAAGCAACGTAAGCAACATGAATGGGGTTAACGATATCAGAGGAAGTAACAGGTTCTCGTTAGCTTATGAGAAGGAGAGTACAGTGATAAAGTGCTTAAAGAAAGGGCGTTTAATAGACAGTGGAAAACACTATATATCATATACCAACGAAAGAGAGATAAAAAAGTACAGTCACATGACAATTTATAGCACGCATCCAGTTATAGCGCTCTTTTTAAGAAAGAAATATAGTAAAGCAATAATTCGAATGAAACGAAAGAGAGTAATAAATGATTGTAGATATTTTTTAAAAAGTATATTACCACATGTGAAAATAGAAAAGATAATTTTTTATGATTGGATGAATAACAAATTTTCTAGAGGAGTAAACTCCTTTTTAGGGAAAAATGGTTTAATAATAGATAAAGATATTTTGTCATTTCCAGTGAGTAATAGATTATTATTTGCAGGAGAGCATACACATAATAGTGATTGTAATTCTTTGGTCAGTGCCTTTCTGAGTGGCAAGAGGGAGGCATATAGAATAATTGAAAAAATTAATAAAGTAGTGTACATGAACAAGTTGACAAAGTGTTTTTACAACAGAGATGAAGTGACAGTAGGCACACCATTGATGCCCGATTGGGGAGAGGAAGGATTAGGTGCTTCATCAGGAGTGGAAGGAGCAACAGCAGTGGCGGTAGGAGCATATTCAGGAGCGACTAGCACACTAGAAATTCCAAACGGTAGAGGATACATAAAACATTGCAAAGAAATAGTAATAAAAAACATTGAAACTGATTTTTTCGTATATATATATGATGATGAAGTAATTGGATTAAATAAAAATGAATATGAAACTTGGTTTGATAATGTAAGATGTATATTTTGTAATCAGACTCAAACGATAAGCAAATATTTTATAGGTATTATAAAGTTGAAACATAGAAATGGGAAATATTTAAAATATACTTGTCATAAAGATTGTTTGTATTTCAATAATTACACATATAATCATACATATGGTAATAGATATTTCAATTTAACAATTTTGTTTAATCATTTATTTCATAAAAAATGTTCAGTCTGTTTACTAAATTTTCCATCATTAAAATGTAGTATTTACAATTGTAATAATTTTATTCATTTAAATTGTGCATATAGTTATTTATCATGGCCTAATTTCTGCAAGACAAGTAGACATGAAATACTCTACTGTTACAAACATCAATATATGCATGGTCTTTACCACAATTATTATGAAGAACATTGTGTTCGAAGAAGGAGGAAATGTTGTATCACTGGAGGGTTGTGCCACAAGGAAAAATGCACAACGAGGAGAAACCAGAGAAAAAGGAGAAGAAATAAAGTAAATATGAAAAAGAGTAATCAAATTGGTGATAGTAGCTCGTGTAATGGTAGTACTAACAGTGGTAGCCATAATGGAAGTAGTACTAACAGTGGTAGTTACAACGGTAGTGCTATTGACAGTGGTGGAAGCCATAACACTGGTATTAATGATAACTATGATGATAACTATAATGATAATTGTGTCAAACGAAACAACGAAATTAATGACGATTGCAATATCGAGGGAAGTCACAACGTTATCGGTATGATTAGTAAGAGCAGAGACCACCAAGTTATGCATTCTAATATACACAGGAAAAAAGTGTACACTATTTTGGACCACAACACAGAGAAAGAGTACAATCAGTCGAAGGAGGATTCCTACATTTGTAAAAACAAACGCTGCCGAAGAGCTCTCAGGTATAAGAACATTCATTATGCTTATAATGTCCAAAGCGATGAATACCCAGGTAACTTTATTAACCCTAGAAGAAAAAGCCATAACAAACATAGTAGTACGAAGAGACCATTTATAGATCATCTGAGTGACAATGTGCATTCGAATATTAGCAAGTTTTTATCCTATTACCAAAACAAACATAATAGTAATTCATATATGGACTTGTCAACTATTCTAAAAAATGTTAATTATATAAATGACAACCTGTTCAGATATATGATCAAAAAATATAGAAGGATGTTTCCTCAGCATTGTTGTAACCATAATATACTATGCAGTAGTAGTTACAATTGTTATTATAATATTAACGAAGAGAAAAAGAAGTTTATAGATAGAAGTTTGCTAGGCTTGAAATATTTAAATAAAAATATTTGCGCTCTAGAGCAAGAAAGATGTACACATGTCGACATCAGCAATGATGGTGGTGTGTATAGTGAGCATGATGAGTATGGTATGCATAATGCCTATAGTATGCATGATGTGTATGGCACGCATGGTAAGTATGGTGCACATGGTAAGTATAGTGCACATGGTGAGTATAGTGCACATGGTGAGTATAGTGCACATGGTGAGTATAGTACACATGGTGATTATAGTACACATGATGAGCGTTGTAATCGTGGTTATCGTGATAAACTTGTAGAGGGAAATTACGAGGATTTAGAAAATGGCATTAATAATAAGAACAATGAAAGCAGTTACAGGAACAATATTAGGAAGAACGGGATGCATATGAATAATGCCCACTTGAATGATAATGTTATTGGCAATAACATTGACGATCATATTGATGATCATATTGACGATCATATTGATGATCATATTGACGATAATGTTGACGATAATGTTGACGATAATATTGTCCATAGTATTGGTCATAGTAGTGGTCATAGTATTAAAGATAACAGTGAGAATAACAGTAATAGTAATGGTGATAACATTGATCAGAATGACAGTAGTAATGTTATACCATATACGTTTACTTATCAACAGCAAACCCCACCGAGTCATCTCAGCAGTCTGCATACCACTCTGTTTACGAAGGAACATATTGAATTTTTGAAAAATATGCAAAAGAATAGTAAAAGGAATATGACGGCAAGGACCAGCAGGCATAATTACATCTTCTGCAGAAGCGGTGAAGATGTACACGTATGCACAAGTGATAACTGTAGAAATAGCAATTACAATCGTAGCATTAACATGCACAATAGAAGTAACAGGTATAGTGATAACATTGGCAAGAATGGATGCTACGACGGTAGGAATGGCCACCTGAGAAGAGAAGGGGGAAATTATGACGATAATTACAACAGTGAATATAATAATATTAATAATAATAGTATTAATAATAATAGTATTAATAATAATAGTATTAATAATAATAGTATTAATAATAATAATATTAATAATAATAATATTAATAATAATAATATATTAATAATAATAATATTAATAATAATAATAGTATTAATAATAATAATATATAATAATAATAATAATAATAATAATAATAATAATAATAATAATAATAATAATAATAATAATAATAATAATAATAATAATAATAATAATAATAATAATAATAATAATAATAATAATAATAATAATAATAATAATAATAATAATAATAATAATAATAATAATAATAATAATAACAGTAACAATTCAAATAACGAGAACCCCTTTTTGCAGTCCGCAAATGTTGGAGCATTAAATAGTAAGATGCAGCAAGCTAAAGAAGCATACTATAGTAATGAAACAAGGGATAAGGATGAACGTAAATCTAATAGCTGTCAATTGCATGGGAAACAGAAAAACAACTACATGGGTGAAGAGAATAACCATGTTCTAGTAGAAAACAGTTATATACCCCCAAAGGACATAAAAAAAACGAACAAGTCGATGAATCAACTCGATAAGATGCTCTCAGCATATAATGCAAATAACAGTTTAGTGTACCGTTTAATTTATAATTATTATAAAGAAATAAATAAAACGAAACAAGAGTCAATGCATTCCTATTTTCACCCCTCTGATGAAAATAAGCAAAGTAATGAAATTCATGCTGAAAGCAGTAGCATCCACCAACCTAGTAAGCACCCATATGATGATCACGTTATGAAGCATAAAAACGCGATCACTACTGCAGAACAGGGAAGCATGTACGAAAGTAAGCGCGATAAGTATTATATGCACGAACACAACGATAGCGGTAGAGGGACCTACACCAAAAGCAGTCGAAAAAGTAGTACGCCTAATAATATCAATACTCGTGGTAGAAAAGTGAAGGATATGCCCTCCACGTATGACAGAAGGGAAAACAGAGTAGATAACATAATGGCCGATCGAACGAACGACCGAGTGAACGACCGAGTGAACGACCGAGTGAATGACCAAGTGAATGATCGAGTGAATGATGACGTACATCATTTGAACAAATTCCTTTTCAAGGCTGTAAACCATAACAACTTAAATGAAAACAAAAACAAGCCTTGCAGCAATTATGCGCACATACAAAATGAAACGAAATTAGGGTTAGAAATTTTGAATCCTCCTCCTCTTCATTCAAGTGGCGAATCCAATAAGAGTAAGACTTATGTACTGAGTAATAATACAAAAAGCAGCGATAACGTAAACAAACACGTTAGTGCGAACATAACCAATATTGGTGGAAAAGGCAGCGATATAGTTAGTGATGTAGTTAGCGGTGCAGTTAGTGGTCACAGTAGCAGTAGAGCTGCCAAGGATCCGAAGGACAGTGCTCTTTTAAATCCGTTCGATTTGAAAAACAATAAAGGAGGAGTGGACCATAACAAATTAGAGTTACTGTACAAATTATATCTGGAACACATATATATAAATAATAAAAGTAAAAAAAAAAATATGAACATGCAAAAGGAAAATAATGAAAAATTATTTCGAAACAAGTTGTTAGAGAATTACTACCAAATACTGAATGGTAATTTGAACTCGCAGAATTTTAATAAAAATTATATAATGACAAATGAGCAGTTAGGAGCAGACAAAAATGTCAAGAATGATGTTAAAAGGAAAGGAAAAAAACAAGATTCCTTTTATTTGTCCAAGAAGAAGGAATATACTAATAACACGATTCCAGAGGAGGAGGGAGAAGCCCGCGACGAGAAAGAAACAAGCATATCGAATATGTCAAACGTGTCGAATGAAGAAGAAGACAGTGCGAACATTTTTAAAACATCCTCAAAGTTAGAAGATAATGTGTACAATAGAAGTGAACCATTTACTACTCATATACCTCTTACATCCCTCACACACTGTATGGACTCATTCGGAGTGAGCAGCAAAAGTAAGGGGAGCAAGTATCGTAGTGTAGATAACGATGATCAGCGCTTTGTTTATGAACAATTTGATGGCGAGGTAAATAAGTCAACTACAGATTTTTTAAATTTAGAAAATAACGAAATGAGTTTAGAGGAAAGTAATAATGAAACAATGTATAGGAGCACCAAAGAGATGAACGATTTAAAAAAGCGCTTACTTTATCATAAACGAAATCATAATAGGAAAAATGAAAAGGATCATCCGAATACTGCACCCAAAGCAGAAGCAATGAAGACACAACATGAAAAGAACGTAATGGAGAATATATATATGGTGGATGAAAGCATAGCAGAAGAAGAAGGAGAAGGAAAGGGAGGACAAGAACAGAAGCAACAGAAGCAGAAACAGAAACAAAAGCAACAACAACATAATGATGAGCTTCTTTTCGAAAAAGAAAAAAAGAAAAAAAAAAAAAAAAGAAAAAAGGAGCAAACAGCAGAGGAAATGTATCATTTCAAAACACAAATGATGTATGATCAACTGAAAAATACTGATTCTTATAAAATTTTTAAAGACTTAGATGTCAAAAATAAAGAGCATATGATATCCCTTCTTTTGAATATGAAAAATGAAGCTTCAGTTGAACTTAGAAACGACAAAGGGGCAAGGAATGATATAAAGAATAATGAGCAGTTGAACAATCAAAGTAGAAGTGTTAGTTACCAAAAGAGTTATACTGATGAATATGTAAGCGATTTACCGAACGAAGGTGAAAGGGATCATTTCAAGGGGGACTACACTAGAAACGATGGTACTGTGATTGCTCCGGTTGCTCCAGTTGCTTCGGTTCCTTCTGCTTCTGTTTCATCCTTTGCTTCACCTGTGGAGGTTGGTCATAGCAGTAGTAGGGATGGGAAGACTGAGAACAGGAGGAATGTCTTATCATCTCATGTAAACAACGAAATCAAAGTCAGAAAAGGTCTAACAGATTCTAACTCAGTTGATTCAAAGTATAACCTAAGAAAAAAACATAAACATGTTAATTATGTTGTTATTGGAGGGGAACAAGGAGAGCAAAAGAAAAATGACAAACAAAACGAAGAACAAAATGAAGATCAAAGCGCAGGTCAGAACGTAGATATACAATTACCACTAAAAATACAAGAAGCAATAGGTTTCTCTCGTACAAATAATGTTAAAATAAGTGACAATATTATAAGCAATAATTTGAGCTCAACACGAGGGGGAAGATGTAGCGTTGGTAGTCATAGTAATACTGTCGGCAGTGATAGTACCATCGGTAGTAGTAGCAGTACTATAGGCAGTAGTAGTGGCATTAGTTCGAATGGGAATAATAAACACCCAGTCGGAACTAAGAAACAGCAATTCGAACAGTCGTCTCAAATTTGTAACGAAATGAAAAATGAAGAAGTAAAGAAGAAGAAAAAAAAAACAAAGGAAGTGGAGGAGAAAAAAAAAAAAAAAAAAAAAAAAAAAGAAATTATTTGAACAAAACAAATGGTTTAGTCAAACCAAATATGAAGCTTCTAACAAGTGCGCTTCTAATGCATAATGAAAAAAAGAATGAGGAAAAAAACATGACAATTCTTCCACCACATACATATGAATATCTAACGCATGTGGATTTTAAAGAACGAAATGATGACTGTTATTATAAGAATAAATATACCAACAACCAAGATAAAAATGATGCTGACCATTTCGATGATTCACTGTCTAATAAAATTAAAACAGATAGAAGTAACAACGATTCAGAACAGAATATTGTGTTTAGTGAGAGTAGACCAATGGACGAATATAAAAGAGGAAAGGAGGAGCTAAAAAAATATATGCTTCTTCATAGTGATTTACCTTCTGTTGGTCATAATACTTACGGAAATGGAAATGGAATTCATGGAAGCGATAACAACATAGTGATGTCAAGTATTAGGAACCGTACTACAGCACTGAGAGACGCACTAAAAAAGAATGCCCAAAGTAGAGTGAGCGAAAGTCAGAATGAAATGAACGAATATAAGAGCAATGTGGACGATATGTATAGCAGAGTGGGCGATGTGCACAGCAGAGTAAACGAAAGTCAAAGTAAGATGAAGGAAAATGCACTCGGTGAAAATTATTATGAACATGTTAATGTAAATAAGAAGAAAAATAATTTTGAAAA
Source organism: Plasmodium malariae (assembly GCF_900090045.1). Classification (NCBI taxonomy): domain Eukaryota; phylum Apicomplexa; class Aconoidasida; order Haemosporida; family Plasmodiidae; genus Plasmodium; species Plasmodium malariae. Next base: position 1,031,876 of record NC_041775.1, on the reverse strand, counting down.
GATCATAGAACTGCTACATGCAAATAAAGATATGCTGACAGGGAAATATTTAAATGATATGAAAAATAATAAAAATACTGAATACTGTAATAATGTAAATATAGAAAAAATTATGGAAGAGGTTGTATTGCTTGCAGATGAACAGTTGTCAAAGGATCAAACTACAAATGATGTAATAAAGAGAAAAAATAGTAATAATAAAAAAAAACAAAGCAGTCATAATAATTTTGATCCTTTAAAAAATTTCCCTTATGATGAGAAAGCTATAAAAAAGAGTGTTAACATTACTGGAATAATGCCAATGGATAGTAACAGTGACAAAAGGAATAATAACATGCTTGATCAAGTTGACAAGAATGTAGAGAGAGGAACGAGTAATGGAAACGGGATTTGCAGCAGCATGGATGATGAATACTTGGTTGACAGCAGAAATGGAAAAACAGATACCAGAATAGATGATGACAAAGGTGTAGTCACACATACTAGTTGCAGTAGTAGTAGTAGACGTAATGCCATCATGCCTAACAATAACAGTGATAACGATAGTATGAAAAGGAAAGTTTTTTATGGTAACTGTTATAGCCAACACGATGAACACAGTGAGAAATATCAGAATACGAAAAATAAGAATAACACTGGCAATGATAATAATAATATTAGCAGCATCAACAATAATATTAGCAGCGTCAACAATAATATTAGCAGCATTAACAATAACAGTAGCAGCATTAACAATAACAGTAGCAGCATTAACAATAACAGTAGCAGCATCAACAATAACAGTAGCAGCATCAACAATAACAGTTGCAGTGGTAATACCGAGGTGTTACTACCGAACGACGGTGATATCGTCAATAAATATAAGGGCTATAACTTAAGTTCACTAGATGATATACAGAGTAAGTATGAAGTAGATCTAAATAGTAGCTTAATTGGAAAGCAAGCTACATACAGTATAATTAAATACAATTTAACAAAAAATAACCTTATTAATAACGTTTTAAGTGATATGAAATCTAACCTATCACAAAATAATTTGATGAAAAACATGAATAACTGTAGCTACCCAAGTGCATCCGATGAGACAGAGAATCTCCCACTTTATCAAAGAAAGAGGAGAAAGCTTTAGGTGAGCAGTTAAAAAAAAAAAAAACAAGCACATACTCATGTACATTCGTAACATGCACATTTAACATACATACTTTAACATACGTACTTAACATATTTGTATGTAAAATCGGCGTGAATTCATTTAAAGGCGATTTTTTCTGTTCACGTGCCTTTATTTACATCTTAAAATATAATTTAATTTTTATTCCTCTATTTCATGTAAAAATATGTGGGATATATATATATATATATATATATATATGTATATTCATTTTTTATTTGTACTGTAGTAAGACACACTTAACTAAAATATTTCAGTTATGTATAATATTATATACTTGCCCTTTAATTTTTTTTTTACCCAACACAGGCTTATGCACCGCATCAGAACGTATATTCGTTTTCACATACATACATGCACATGTGCATATATATATACATATACTTACCTATACATATATGCATACGTGTATACATTTTTATAAGCATTTTCTATTTCTATGTTATTGTTTTATTCTTTTAAAAAGCTATTTTAGTAAATCTTTTAATAGATATCTTTCAAGATTCCTTTTGTTCCTAAATTTTATTTGCATATATTTTTATGTTCCAAGTTCTCTTTAATATAACGGGAAAATAAGAAAAAATTGTTATATATGCACGTGTTATGTAAGTATACATACACATAATATATATATTAATGCATAAATACATATGTACACATATTTGTAGCCACAGCTACACCATTTGTTTCCTCTTTACACGTTTCTTCTATTATTAATATAATTATGTTTTCTCCTTACAACTCAGATGTAGTAATTAACTCATTGTTATAATTTTATCATGTGTTTTTAAAAAAAATATAACATAATACTGTACTCAAAATATACAAAGTAGCAAAATTTAAGTTTCATCTATTTTGTTCTTTTTGCCGTTATTCATAAAATGAAAAAAAAAAAAAAAAAAAAAAAAAAAACTCTGTAAATAAGTATATGCAACCTTATTCTTATTTTTGCTTAACGAATAATAGTTATATTACAAATTTTTTAACCAAAAAAAAAAAAAAAAAAATATATATATATATATATTACATACATATAATATATATACGTTTCTTAAAATATAGGAAAAACAGTAGCCCTCATTTGAATATAATTTATGTACACATTATTCCTTATTGTAAGGGGTCAGTTAATCAGTAAGAACAAAAGAATATGAGTTCTTTACCTATGTTCATTTCTCAATACTAAGAAAAACTGTGTGCTCAAAAGATGTTTGTTAAATTGGTATTATTAATTGTTCATTTTAAAAAATCAAAAGGTAAAAACAATAGAGATAACACAAAATATTGAAAAATGATGGCATAAATGGAGGGAGCAAATAAAGGATTAAAAAAATATATATATATATATATATAAATATATTACGCTCTAAAAATGAGAAACCAAAATGTACAAAATAGAAAAAATAAAAAGATCATAGATTAAAAAAAAAAAATTGCAAAAATTGGAAAAATAGTAACGCGCCAACAAATATATTAAATTTGCAACAGTCATTTTTTAAATTATAATAAATTTTTTTTTAAAAATTGAATTGCAGTGTTCTTTAATTTATTTTAAAAAAAAAGAAAAAAAGAAAAAAAGGAAAAGGAAAAAATAGTATATAGAATAATATAAAACTAGTTATATAGATATATATGTAGATATATTAATAGGCATATAAATAAATAGGAATATAAATAAATAGGAATATAAATAAATAGGAATATAAATAAATAGGAATATAAATAAATAGGAATATAAATAAATAGGAATATAAATAAATAGGAATATATATAAATATAGTAATATATAAAAATAGGCATGTAAATATATGTATATAAATAAATAGGTGTACAAATAGATAAATAAAAAGGTATATAAATAGATAAATAATAAATAGATATGTAGATAAATATATATGTATATGTATGTATGTAAATTTTCATGTACATTTATTATATTTAAACATGTATGTAAATAAATATATAAACTATAGATTATATGCAACTGGAAACTTCTTAATTTTTAAAAATTATAAAATAGTTTTTAATTAATACAATTTAATTATGTCAATTTAAGCAAAACTTGATTTCTCATTATTATAAATAATTAAATAAACCCTTCATTAAAATTTTCTACAATTTTATTACTTAAGCGTATGAACATTTATTATACCGAACTTGTTAAAAAAAAAAAAAAAAAAATTATGTACAAATATATATTTATATATTAATATTACATTTATTTTGTATAACAAAATTTTAACAGAAGATTTAAAAAAGCTTTTGCTAAAATATATGTAACTACTGCTGTATAGCTGTCAATTTTATTTAGTCCTTTTATTTGCACTACAATAATTTAAAATAAAATTAATAGTCTGTTGTATGCTCAAAATGAATATTCTTTTTTCTAGGGATAAAAGAAAATTGTTATTACCTATTTATGGTAACATTGATATATAAACTTATATTTTTTTTTTAAGTACAGTTTTTATTTTTAATTTATATGAAATGAAAATTTGACTCTATACATAAAAGTTATACGAAAATGTAATGTTATTTTCACACATATTATTAATTTGAAGTTAACATGCTTAAATGGTGAGTGCAGCCAAATATGAAAAGCTTTTCATTTTATTATGTTTGCTTAAAAAATTTTTTTTTTTTTTTTTCCCTTCCCTTCCTCTCCTTCACGTCATATTCTCGTTCCTTCTATGCCTTTTCCACATTTTCTATCTTCTATTTACTTTTTTATTTTTTATTTTTTTTTTTTGCTTATTTTGCTTGCCCTTTTTTGACGTTTTTGCCTTGCCTTATTTTGACTCCTCTTCACGCTATTACCTTTTCGCATTTTTTCCTTGCTTGTTCATTTTTTTTTTTTTTTTTTTTTTTTTTTTTTTTTTTGGTTTCCCCCATATTATGTACAGGTGTACAATAATATAAACATGCACATTCATATTTTTTGCATGAACAACACTACATGTTAAATGTTCATGTAAATTAGTGAGAGAACAACATTTCTCCAACCCCGCTTTACATAATATATTGAATAAAAAAACAAAAAAAATAGAAAAAACGGAAGAAACAGAAGAAATGTAAAAAAAAAAAACAAATATAACAGAAGAACAAAAAAAAACATATATAACAAAATAATAGAAAAAACATATATAACAAAATAATAGAAAAAACAAAAATAACAGAAGAACAAAAAAATAAAAATAACTGAAGAACAAAAAAATAAAAATAACTGAAGAACAAAACAAAAATAACAGAAGAACAAAACAAAAATAACAAAAAAATAGAAAAAATATAAAAAGCAGAAAAGGCAGAAAAAGCAGAAAAGGCAGAAAAAGCAGAAAAGGCAGAAAAAGCAGAAAAGGCAGAAAAAGCAGAAAAAGCAGAAAAAGCAGAAAAAGCAGAACAAAATAAAAATAACAAAAAAATAGAAAAAACAGAAAAAGCAAAAGAAAAAAAGGGAAAAAAGAATATCCTCCCCCTACTTCATATACACCCAGTTCACACATTAAAAATATGTGAGATAGTTTGTGACTGTACATACCTGTATTTTCTTACTCATGTACACATTAATTCATGCCTTCTCTGAAAAAGCAAACTTGAAGAACGGTTTATAAGAATCTAAATAAAACAAAAAAAGAAACAACGAAACAACGAAACAACGAAACAACGAAACAAAGAAACAACGAAACAAAGAAACAACGAAACAAAGAAACAACGAAACAAAGAAACAATCATATAATACAAAAAAAGAATAATCAAGGTATATATAGATGGTACAAAAAAGAATAAGCAATCTAAATAAGTACAAAATAAAGCATATATATAAGCAACGTAGTAGGACAAAGCTCAGTGCAAACATATAGTACGCACACAAGCATAAACACACATACACCACACGCAGCATAAAACGACTGCAAAAGATGGACGTGGAAAATACGTCACCCCTGAATCTCACAATGAGCAGTACTGATCATCAGTGCTTTGAGAGTGAGCCATTTTCGAACAACAGCATAACGTGGAAAGATAAATACGCAGAAACAAAAGAATTGTTGAGAAGTTATAATTTATTTTCAGACCATTTAATAAATTATAGTATCGATTTTTATTTCAACAAATTGGGTTTCAATAGATTTCACTTTGAGGAAACAAGCCCCGAGTTGATAAGTAAAGTAGTTGTGTGTATAATAACAGCAAAAATAAATGAGCAGTATTCCAGTGATAAGTATTTTCCAATTTTTGAAGAGAAACATGACAACTTTATATTTATAATTACACGAGTGTTTGCTGATGATAACAAAACGAGATTAAATTACAAGATGGAAAAGAAAATAGAAGAGAAATATTTCAATTTTAGTGATATGTCTAAACACTGCTACAGGTTAAAAAGTTTTAGATCAGTTCACTCGCTTTTTGATAAAGAGCATACATATCAAGAACCATTGAGAACCTATATATTAGAGCTTCCAACATATAATGATGATATAATTAGTGAAAATGAAACGGATTTAAAAAAGTTAACGGATGTAAACTTTTATAATTATATAAAAGGAACAAAATGTGAGGAAATTTATTACGAATTGAACAAAGCAGTACTATATGATTTAACTGGACAGTTCATACAAACGAATTATTATATAACATCCGAAACAACATTTTCTTTAACAATAGCTGTTAAGAGGAGTAATGTTATATCGAGCATTTTTTCACTAATAGGAGACTGCTTAAATATGCATAGATGTTTTTCGTATTCCAAGTATGTTGAACCGTTGAAGAATGGCGTTTTGTTAATAATATTAAATGTTAATGTAATTACTAATACAGAACAAGAAAGAAAAAATTTATTATTAGAAAGAAGGATACAGAAAATACTCAAGTCTTTGAAAACGTTGTGTTTATTTAATGACTCTAAGTTTATTCAACTATCAGTGAAGAGAATATTTACTGCAGAAGAGTCAGCATACATTTTTATTATTATTAAATTTATTGCTTTTTTTTCAACAAATTCTTTTTCTAGTTATAAAAAGGTGGAGAACGCTTTACACATGAGAAATGACAACAGTAGTAGTAGTAATTCTATTCTTAACGATTTTTACATAATCAAAGAAAAGCTAAAAAGTTCAAAGTATACCAAAGAGGAAATTTTAAACTGTGCTTTAAGTAATGTGAAAACGATTAAATTGCTCTTTGCTAATTTTGAAAGAAAATTAAATAAAAAGTATAGTAAAGAAGAACAACAACAAGAACAAAAGAAAAAAAAAAAAGCACAACCACATGATGATGACACGTCAGCATCATCACAGTATGAACATATTAAAGATAGTAAATATATTATTGATGAAATTGAAGATAATCATCATAAAAATATACTACAATATTTTTATATGTTTGAAAAATATGCAGTAAAGACTAATTTTTTTGTAATGCACAAAATTAGTTTTGCTGTATCTTTTGATGGTGCTTTGTTAAAAGATTCTATATATGATAGTCATCCGTATTCTATCGTTATGATTTTAGGATTACATTTTGTTGGTTTCCATATTCGATTCAGTAAAATATCTAGGGGAGGAATTAGAATAGTTATATCAAATAATATGAACTCGTATATGCACAATTATAACAATTTATTTGATGAAGCATATAATTTAGCATATACACAAAATTTTAAAAATAAAGATATACCAGAAGGAGGGAGCAAAGGAATTATTCTACTAGACGCAGATGTTTGCAACAATGCAAATACCAAATATATAAAAAATTTATGTTTCTACTCGTATGTTAATTCAATATTAGATCTACTAATTAATGAAGAACCTGAAAAGGTGCTCTCCGTTTCTGTAGGTTCAAGTAATGAAAAAAATTTTAATAACACCACTACGTTGGAAAATGCAAGTGTTGATGCAGGTCAGGAGAGGCTCCTTACACCTATGCCACATGTGAAAAGACTACATGCAATGAATAGAAGCGCGATGGACAACGGTACTGTAGGAAGCGGAGTGATAAGCAGCAGGGTGCAAAACAACGAACTGAACGATAACGATAACAGAAGCGACAATCGCAGTAATAGCAAAAGTCGAGCGGATAGTTGCCACGTGAACAGAAACAACAACAATATTATGAACGGCAGTAGAAGTAGAAGTAGTAGTAGTACCATTCGTAGCGGTAGTAGTAGTAGGAACAATAACAACAGTAATAGTAATATTGTTATTGATGATGGAGTAGTGGGAAACCATAGAGTAGAACACAATACAGGAGATAGGCAAAAAAGTAGCAGGTACTATTCATACATCAATGGAACAACAGAAGATGCTGTTCAAAAAATTATGAGCTCCAAACTTAACAAAAGGAGTGGTAGTAAAAGTGGCGATAGGATAGTGGTGGCTCTATCAGGAAATGGAAGAAAAAAATGTAATGGGAAAGAAGGAGAAAAGAATAAAGAAGCAGAGAAGAAAGGAGAAGAAGTAGTTGATGCTTCTGAGGTAGATGAAACTGTTGAAGAAGAGGATGAAGATTTAATATTTCTGGGACCAGATGAAAACACAGGTTCAGATCAACTTATGGACTGGGCATGTATAATTGCAAAGAAGAGAAATTATTCTTATTGGAAAACATTTTCAACAGGTAAGCTACGAAAAAATGGGGGAGTTCCGCATGACTTATATGGTATGACTACTCTAGGTATAGAAACATATATAAAAAAATTATGTGAAAAATTAAATATAAAAGAAGAAAATATAGCTAGATCTGTGGTTGGAGGTCCAGATGGAGATTTGGGTAGTAATGCCATATTACAATCAAAAACTAAAATAATTTCTATCATTGACGGTTCGGGAGTTCTATATGATAAAGAGGGGTTAAATAAGGAGGAATTAATACGACTAGCTAAAATGAGAAATGGTGAGCAGGAAAAAAAAAAAAAAATTATAAATAAAAAAAATAAGGTACAGAATGGATCTCTAAGCGGATCACAGAGAGGAGTAGTAGAGCAGACATCCACCGTGCCACAGAATAACAAAAGAGTAAATACGTGTTGCATATTATATGATGATAAGTACCTTTCAAAGAATGGATTTAAGATAGGTATTGAAGATCATAATGTAGAAATATTTGGAAAAATAATTAAAAGTGGATTAGATTTTAGAAATACGTTCTTTTTAAATCCACTTAATGCATGTGATATTTTTAATCCTTGTGGAGGTAGACCTCATTCTATTAACGTTTTTAATGTTAATAATATTATTATTAATGGTGAATGTATTTATAAATACATTGTTGAAGGAGCAAATGTATTCATATCAGATGATGCAAGGAATATTCTTGAAAGTAAAAATGTTATTCTCTTTAAAGATGCTTCCACAAATAAAGGAGGAGTTATATCTAGTAGTTTGGAAGTACTAGCTGGATTAGTTTTAAATGACAAACAGTATATCCAGTTAATGTGTTCTCCTGATAGTGATATAACACTAGTAGAAGAAAATGAGTTTATATTTATGAATCTTAACCAAAAAAAAAATCATTCACTTTCTTTTACAAGGTCGATGATTTTAAATGACGACGATTTGGAAATAGACACTTCTGCCGCTGCTGCTGCTGATGATAATGATGATGGCAAAGAAGGATATAAAGAGCAACATGATGTTAACAATACAGTAACACTTGATAATGAGGAGCATAAAGCAGCTGTCAGAGGGCAGAACCCACAAGAAGGAGGAGAAAACGTTTCCCACTTTTACAAAGAATACGTAAAAGAAATACAGAAAAAAATTAGGCATTATTGTGAGCTCGAGTTTGAATCCCTTTGGAGTGAAACAAGAAGAACAAAAACTCCTATATCACAAGCAACCAATATATTATCAAAAAAAATTAGCGAATTGAAAAAAGATATATTATCCTCAGATACCTTATGCACAGATTACAAATTGATGAAAAAGGTCCTTCGAGATGTTATACCACCAACCTTATTAAAAATTGTAACATTTGATCAAATTTTTGAAAGGGTTCCTTATATTTATCTTAGGTCCCTATTTGCATCTGCACTGGCTTCCAATTACTACTACTCCCAACAATTCCTGAATGACCTTTCTGTCTTTAACTTTTTTGAGTACATTCGAAAGATGCAGAGTCAGTGCGAAAATTAGGGGAATTTCACAAAAAAAAAAAAAAAAAAAGGGAAAAAAAGAAAAAATAATAAAATAATGAGAGAACTGAGCATCATATGTACATGCATACTTACATACATGCATACGTACATACTTGCATATATAAATGAAGTAGCGCGACTTGTATTTTCGTATTTAATCGTAAAGGTGAGACAGGTACAAATCTGAGGGGATGCTTATACAGTATACAGTAATAAAATATGTGTACATAATTTGAATAAAAGTATTTGCTCATTACAGTATATACACTACTGCCTCTAGCATCGTGCAAACAAACACATAAATGCTAACATGAGAGAAAATTGCAAATGGGAAAAAAATGTGAGCATCTCGGATGCTTCTCAAATTGTGAAAAAATATTCCTTCCCCCCTATTATTTTTGCTTCCATACTTTTTTACCTTTTTTGTATTTGCATTTAATAACAGCGAAAACGACCAATTCCTCCGTGCGGTCGCTAATATATATATATATATACATGCCACACAGCAAATGTGTTTATTTTTATTTTATTTTATATTTTATTTTTATTTTTTTTCCTCACCCCACTCATTATACATGTAATTCGTTTTTGCAAAATGTTTGGTAAATGATTTGTATTTATTCGCTTATTTATTTGCTTATTTATTCGCTTATTTATTCGCTTATTTATTTGCTTATTTATTTGCCTATTTATTCGCTTATTTATTTGCTTATTTATTCGCTTATTTATTTGCCTATTTATTCGCTTATTTATTTGCTTATTTATTCGCTTATTTATTCGCTTATTTATTCGCTTATTTATTTGCTTATTTATTCGTTCAATCATTTGAGTACTCATTCGCTTATTTATTTGAGTTTGCGTTTATAGGACTCTTTTCTGTTCTCGGCTGTACGTAGCAGTGTATACATGTTGTATGCCCACAAATACATATGCATATATTATATGTACATATGTGTGTATATATATATGTACATGTTTACACTTTTTCGCTTATAAAACTTAAACTTAAAAAATTTGCATTTTAGTTTGTTAACGTACTGCTTGCACTCACTCGTACGTCACACACATAAAGGTTTTTGTTTTTTTAGAATTAGACAAAAAAAAAAAAAAAAAAAAAATGAAAAAATGTAGAAAAGAAAAATAATTAACTAAAAAAAAGAAAAAAAGAAAATAGCTTAACACATAAAAACAATCAAAATGAAGAAAATAAACGTGAAAAAAAGAAAAAAAAAATACATATACGTATGTATATATAAGTATATGTATGTATATATAGAGACCGAGAAGAGTGAGAAATAACGACTGAAAAAAGATAACGAAGGGAAGAGAATAATCTTAACAAAAAAAAACTTTATAATAGACCAAAAAAAAAAAAAAAAAAAAGGCGAAAAAGAGGATTATACCAAAAATGGGATATAATAAAAAAAACAACAAAACAAATAAAATTTTCAGAGCACAAAATGGAAAAATGGGAGATAGCACACACTCATTATATCCCTATACACGGGCACAATATAAATGGGATGAATATTTATTTTTTTTTTTTTTTTGCATGTGCACATTATTTTTCACTATGCAAAGGGTTCATTTCATATTCTTCTTATTCATCTCATACTTAAGCTGAACTGCTAAATCTCTTGCTACGTTAAACCCGTAAATACGCGGAGAGAATCCCCTCGTTTTTCTTTTGTCGTTTTCCATGTACATAACACGCCATAATCTCCTGTTTGTGTCGTACCTGATGGAGTGTAAAAAGGGAAAAGAAATAATGAAAAAAAAATGAGCTAATGCGATCATACACACATAGACACGTACATATATAAATACACGATGTAACATTAGCTCACGAAAATGGGAAAATTTTCGCTTCATTTTCTATTCTTTTTTTTTTTTTCTTTTTTTTTTTTTTTAATGCTGATATTCGTACCAGACTCCTGAGACCTTCTCTCCATTTTCGTTATAGGCACCAGTTTCGACTTTTTCAAAACCAAAACTTACATCGTGTAATTTCTTTTTCATTTTTGTCGTCCTCCTCGATGATTCAACAGTTTTGTTCTTTTCCATTTCTTTGTTTAAAAAAAATATATTATCACTACTTTTACTCGGTACAACTTCTTCTTTCGTATTACTTTTCTCTTCTTGTAAAATCGCATTTTTTGGTTTCCTTCCTTTTTTCTTTTTAATTTTTGTTTCGTTTTGTGGTTCCTCATAACTACCAGCAATGGCGATCTGCTCATTTTTGTTATCAGAATTGTTTAACTCCTTGACCTTCTCATTTTTTTCATAATAGTTCAATGCTCCATAACCAGATGGATAAATGCCCTCCAAGCGGTTAAAACCATTTTTGTTGTTTCCACTTCCCATATCATCTAGCTGTTCTAAGGGAGCGTCATTACATTTGTCACTACTCTTATCATTCTTCTCATTAATCTTTTCATCATTCTTCTCGCCATTCTTCTCACTGTTACGTTCATCCTTCTCGTCAATCTGCTTTCCATTATGATCGCCTCCTCTTCCTCCACCACTCGTGCATCCGCTAACATAATCGTTGTTACTCTTTCCACCGCTAAACATCATTACGTTCTTTGCTAGGTATCCTAGGTCGGTACCCACCTTTCGCTTTGAACACTTGGTGTACTTGAAAACATTTTTAAAATTGATCTTTTTTTCATCCCCTATCCCCTTAGGTTTTATAAAGCCTATATTCATATCGTGCTTATTACAGTCATTGCTGCTACTATTGTTACTGCTACTGTTACTGCTACTGTTACTGCTACTGTTACTGCTACTGTTACTGCTGCCGCTATCAATGCAGCTATCAATGCCGCTCACCGGAAGCGCTTTCTTATAACTGAAACTGACTCCTTTCCGATGAAACTTATCCTCTTTATGTGGGGAATCATTCACCAGTAAATAACTGCTACTACTCTTTATATTTGACAACTCTCCCTCTTTGATATTTTCATTATCTTCTCCTCTCTTTATAATATTTTTAGATTCAGCTTCTTGGGCAGTAGTAATAATAATACCCTTTTTCTCAGTCTCAATATTATTATAAACAGTACAGTCTTTCATGTTGAAAATGTTACAAGCATTCATGGTAGAAGTAGTCACAATATTATTCTTACTCGTTCCTTCAATCCCCTCGTTCTTACTATCTAAGTTACCTTCATTAGTTAATTGCGAATGCATCATGAGTTCATCTTTATATTGACCATTTATACGACTGTGACTGTTGTTATTACTTGATAAGAAATTTATTTCCATTCCTTTTTTATTTGAATGGGCATCTATATCTGTCCTACTCCTTCTTTTAACAGGAGTAGAAGTACTATTATCATAATTTTTGCTATTTTGATTAAATTTATTTTTCTGATCTATACAATTGACATCATTTAATGATATAATGTTCACTGACTTTTCATATAATTTATTTGCAATGCATGCACTCTCTATCTGCTTATCCATCATTCTGAAAACTCTCTTCTCACTTATCACATTCATCTTGTTCGCTCTTTTGTTACTGTAGTTGGATTTATTTCTAATACTTCTATTATTATCCTGAATACCATCTAGAAGACTTTTGCGCTTCGTACCGCATTTTTCCACCACGGGGATGGGATTCCCTCTATTGCTTCTTCTACTGTTATTGCTACTGTTGTTATCATCACTGTCGTTATGATTATTGTTGTTACTATTACTCTTTTTATTATCATTCTTGTTAATATTAATATCATTGTTGCTGCTAATATCCATACTTCCTCTGCTGCTACTACTGCTGCTACTACTGCTACTACTACTGTAACTGTTCTCATTGCTACTTCTACTCTTGCTGTTCTTATTACCCCTTCTTTCTCTTCCAATGCTTCCAATCTTGTTGTTGCTAACGGAGTTGTATCCTCCTGTGTAACTGACCCAGTCCTTTCTCTCCGTCCTCACCATCTCGTCACTTGCATCCGCTTCATTCGAACAAATATTATCTGCAGAATAGTTGTTTCTCATCAGAACGTTCTCACTGCTATTGATGTTATCGTTGCTGTTGTTTCCGCTGCTCCTACTATTGCCATTGCTACTCTTTGTATCCGTGGTTTGCTTTCCTTTGCTACTGTCTATAGTTTCAAATGAGTAATTAATCGAACTGTTGGGGTTGTTCTGACCATTCAGATCATTGAGAACATTAACTTCGCTGTAGCTGTTGTTACACTCCTTCATGTTACTCATAATCCTTGGACGGGACACACAGATCTGAAGGGTGCTGCTTGCATTCGTAGCAAGGTTGTTAGGATTGTTACTACTATTGCTGGTACTACTTCCGTTGTTGCTTACACCAATGGCAGTTCTCGCACTCTTTTTATTCGCCTTATGTTCGCTCACGTTTAAGCTGCATTCTTGGACGCTTTCAGTGCTACACCCCTTATCACTACAGCTGCTATTGTTATGGTTACTGCTATTGTTTTGGTTACTGCTATTGTTATGGTTACTGCTACTCTTTTGGTTACTGCTATTGTTATTACTTCTACTACTGCCAACATTGTTAGTACATCCTTTATGCAAGAGTTGTTCTTTACCCTCAACAGAATAACTAAAAAATGTTTTGCCCTTTTCATAATTTGCACTAGCGTCTTTGTTTACATCCTTTCCCACATGGCTGTTCTTAGAGGTTCCATTGTCATCAGTAATGTGAATGTTATTTGTTTCTTTATTATCATGGTTATCATTGTTATTATCATCCACACACTTGTAGTAAATCGAGCAATGATTGTATTTATTTTTCTCATTACAATCATTACTTGTACTTACGCTAATTTTCTGAATGCTCTTATTTTCGTATACGATATGCTTATACGAGTTAGTCCCCTTACATACGTTTAACTGCTCACTAAGGTGCTGACTTGTATTCTGACTAGGTTTCTGACTAAGCAGTTTTGTATTTTCAAATTTCCGATGGAATGTTTTAGTCTTGATCATTTTATTATATCCACTATCCTTACCATCCTTAGTATTATTATCTAGATCATTTCCCATCATTTTATTTTCAACTAACACAATCCCTACCTTTTCTTCATGTAGTGAATATCTGTCATCAATTTGTTGTAAGTGTGCCATTTTTTTATTATTACCTAACGAATCCGTTAGATTTTTATTTTTATAAATTTCATATTTCATAAAATAATCATTTAATCCACATGTATTATTAGTCATCAACCCTTGGTCCTTCATTCTTTCTTCATATGGTGTGCTAGAACTATCTTTGTAACTATCACTCTGTATTTTTGTGCTTATATTTTTATACTTCTCTACCAAATCATGCATATGACAACTTGATGTGTTCGTATGATTAGGATTCTGCTCAAATTGCAGTTCATGATGAGGATCATTATACTGATCATGGTGATAACTATTCTGATGACTTTCCTTTAAATATACTGTTCCCCTCTCATCGCTAGTATTTGTATTATTCATTCCTACAGTGCCAGCTACTCTGTTATTCATATCATCATTTAATAACAATGTCCCATTTTTTTTAATTTCCCTCATTTTGCTATCCCAAGGGTAATGCCCCTTGTCATTTATACAAATATTACAGGAAGCATTAGTACAAACATTCGCACATACATTCGCACATACATTCGAACTAAAATTCGCACATACATTCGAACTAACATTCGAACTAACATTCAAACTAACATTTTCACTAACATTCGCGCTAGCACTTAAGCATATATTGCCGATGGCATCTGTTGAGTTACTTCCTCCTATATGAACTTTTCGCACCTCTTTTATAACATCAGTTGTATTAAAATCGCCGCCTTTTAGATTTTCCGACGAGAGCTTGACCTCCTTCTCGTTAGTGCAGGTATGCTTCTGCGTGTCAATGAAACTATTATTGGGTACACAATTTTGTTTAGTGTTTGCGTTGTAGCTGTTAGAATTGTAATTGTTAGCATTATAACTTCCATAACTGTAGCTATTTCCACCATACCGATTATTTCCATCACCAGCCCCCCTGCCAATGCCGCCCATACCGCCTACACCTCCCCCACTTTTATCGCTGTTATCCCCATTATCCTTATTATCATCGTTATTCCCATCACAGTCATTTCCCTTACCACTACTGTCATCACTATGAGCAACATCGACCTTCATTTTGTCAGTGCTCCCCTCCTCATTAACAAAACCGCTCTTAGCACTTCCTCTACCACTTTTTGAAACATTGTTTTTTTTAGCGCTTTTTCTATTTCTTCTTCTTTTGGGTGAGTTAGTAATATTATTCATGTAGTAGTAGTTGCCATCAACATAATCCAAAGGTATGCTGCTGTTTTTCGATTTTTTATTTTTTACATTTCTTAAGTTTGGTAAGATGTTAGGAATATTTCCCCCCTCAACGTTTAGAGGCACTTTGGTTTTAAACATGTTTTTAACTTGATCCACAACCATATTGCTATATGTACTGTTGTTACCACTACTGATACCATCGCCACTTACATTGTTGTTCATGTGGTCCACCTTATCGATGTCGCTCCTATAGTACGAGCTCTTTGATGTGGCTGCTCTCAGATTATTCAAGTTACTATTATTGAAAATATGCATACTGTTTTCATTATTTACGTGGAACATATCATTGAACTCGTAACTTCCATTGCCATTATCATAACCATTACCATTACCAGTGCTACAATTCCGATAGGCATAGGGTGAATACATATTGTTAAAATACAATTCTTTAGATAAATTGTTTGTGTAATAGTTTTTCTTTTTTTCTTGTCCATCTTTCGCTTCATGACCTTTACCACTATCAACAACATTTTTATTATACTTACATTCATTTACGTTAGCGCCATAATGCTTGTCAGTCCTTAGAAGAGACGAGCTGTTGTTTAAGTAATAATAATTCTGCATATTGTTCATTAAATTGTTATTGCTACTTCTATTATTGCTACTTCTATTATTGCTACTTCTGTTATTGCTACTTCTGTTATTGCTACTTCTGTTATTGCTACTTCTACTGTTGCTACTTCTACTGTTGCTACTTCTAATGTTGCTACTTCTAATGTTGCTGCTTTTGTTATCATTTTTATTTATGCTTTCGTCACTACCACGAGGCATATTTTTAAATTCCTTCTCCTTTAAATTATGACCATACTCATTCTTATTATTATAGTTTTCACAAATATTGAAATTACTATATTTATTTTTGCCATAAAAAGCTATCCTCGAGTTACTATCTATCTCCCTACTATAACTCTCCATACTAATAGAGTTTTCAAATGAGGGAAAGGCATGCCCACCAGCAGATCCAACAGAAATAGCTGTAGCAGCCGCAGCACTTGCAACATCATTACCATCCATGTTGCATAATTTACCCTGCACTTCCTGCATCTTTTTAAGGTTAAGATCGTTTTTGCACATTATGCTGTTATGAAGTCCCTGATTCAAATGACCGTTACTCTTACTATTAATGGCGATGTTCGTTCCGCTATTCATGCTATTGCTTCCGTTGTTTCCACCATTTCCACTGTTACCCCCATTATAGTACCTGTAACCTGCATTATCATTGCAGTTTCCGATATAGGAAGCAACGTAATTATCCGAGTTATTCCATCTTAAAGAACTATCATATGTATTTCCTCCGACGCTTGTGTTGTTGGCAAAGGTACACATATCACCTGCATCCAAAAATTCGTTTACATTTTTTTGATTTGTTTTTCTCTTTCTAATTTTTACATTACTAAACTTTTCATTCAACCCTTTAAAAGGGTAATTCAAACTATTATCATTTATTATATAACTTTTGCTTGCTAACTCTTCATTAGTACTATTATTTAGAATGAGCTGCTGCTTATGTTGCTTAACCTGCTTAACTTGCTTAGCCTGCTTAGTATTTCTTCCCTTGCTTCCACTGTTTGCTGCTATGTTATCTGCATCCTCCACAATCTCTTCATTGTCATTCGTTTTACAGTTTTTATTATTTCTATGGGCTGTAACGTTTCGCTTATATTTTCTTTTTTTCTTTTCATTTTTTAATAGTAAATTTAAACCTTTTTTTAATTTACAAAAAAACAATTTATTCCTTAAGTATCTTTTAGATGGCGAGTTATCAAAAGAGTCAGATGAGTAGGCATATTTACAATGACTTACACTAGTTTTTATCATTTTTTTATTTTGATTTTTTTTTTTACAAAAATGAAAATTTTTAGCTGTAAAAGGGTAATATATATCACTCATGCTGAAATATACTTGCTCCTTGTTCATATAATTTTCAATAATTTCCAAAATTCTTTTTTTTTCCTCTTCCATGGACTCTTCTGTGATATCACCACAAACCTGTGTATCGTTATTATTCTTTTCTTCATCCACTGAATGGCCCTTGTTTTTATTTATTCCAACTAATATTTTTTTTTCATTCTTCAGTTCTTTTGCTTTTTTGTTCTTTACGCTATTCTCTTCAGCACGTGCTACCCCCACTGCTTCTTCCACTCCTACTGCTACTTCATCTGCACATGAACCCTTCGAAATATCATTAACATTTGTGTCATTTTGAACTATTGATGAATGCATACCATTATTCTTAACATCCACATTATCCGCACAAAAATTAGAAGCACCATCTATGTTTTTCTTCTCATGTAATATATCATTTATATCATTTATCATTAAACTGTCCTTATGATTTCTAATAATGAAGGTCGCGTCTTTATTCTCTTCATCTTCTTTCAATGTTACAAATTTTTCCTTTCCCCCTTCATCCTCTTCATCGCATGGTGCTTTGTGCACTTCCTCTATTGCATGTACATCTTGTGCTTCGAGCATATAGGTATCCTCCCCCTTTTCAAATATCATTTCACCACACTCCTTATTTTCATTATTATTTGTATTTTCCTTCCTTTCCGCTTCATAATGCAAAGTATTGTTTTCTAACGTTTTGCTTATCTCATTATTATCATTTTTATTTTTATGATTACTTGGCAATTTTTTTATTTTTTTTGTTTTCTCTTCCTTTTCTTCCTTTACATTTTGAGCTTTAATACATTGCTCACTTTGCGCCTTTTCATCTTTTTCCAGTTTTTTTATTAAATAACTTTTTTCTTTTATTTTATGTTTCTTTTTCTTATCCTTGTTAAAAATAAAATTGTGTATAAAATAGTATATCATTTTTATTATATCCTGTTCAGAATAATTTTCCTCATTATGACCATGTTCAGGTAATACATTTAAAAGGAAATTCTCATTTTTGTCACTTAAACTTATTTCCTTGCACCACTTTGGTAGGAAATTAACACCTTCACAGTTATAGCTTTTATTATTATGACTGTCAGAAACAACATGAGCATTAGCAGCACCATTCGCGGTAGCATGCATAGCACTGCTGCTCAAGCGGTGTTCACTATGTACATTTTGAACATTTTTTTTCCTATCACTTACCGCACAATTATTGCCTATACTTTCAAATCTCCCGAAAGAAATATGTTTTTTCTTCTTTTTATAGTTATATTGACTCTTCGATAAATTCAAAGTCACGTCTGGCTGATTAATTTCTAATTCTTTATTTGTTCCACTTTGTGTAAATTTTTCATTATCCTTATTTTTTGCTCTATTTTTCAAATATATATTAAAATAATAATTTCTGAATGCATATATTAACAAATGGAAATACTTGAATGGGAAATTATGTAACACCTTTTCTTCGTCTAGAAAATTTTCAAGCAACAGATTCATTTCGAATTCTTCCATTGTTTACACTTAAATCTTGTATATCATATGTCGCGTTGAAGTATTTGAGATTATTATGTACACATGTGCATATACGTGTACATATACACATTCATATACGCATATACACATTCATATACGCCTATACACATACATATACGCATATACACATACATATACACATATACACATACATATACGCATATACACATACATATACGCATATACACATACATATACGCATATACACATACATATATGCATATACACATATATATACACATACACATATATATATACATACACATATATATATACATACACTTGTATGTGCATATATCTTCACACACGCTTATATGCACAAACCTACGCATGCATTTATGTATATTCTATCTTATGTACATATACATGTACGCACATATCTACTTGCAAAAATGGGGAGGGGGGAATAACCTTTTTAATAAAATTTATATATTAATTTAAATAATAAACGTTCACGTATAAATATATTTTACATATACACACATGTAATAGGCTTATTTTATAAATGCCCATTTAAGTGTGCTTTATAAATACACATGTACGCCTATTTTATATATACATATATATGTGTACTTCATCTATATATATGTATTTCATATTACATATTTATAAATATGCTACTACATTTTACACCAAAAAATTTCTCATAAATAATACACATAAAAAACAAATAATTAAAAAAAAATTGTCATTCATTTTTTCCTTAACATATTTTTGCACATTTATAATTTTACATACACCTAAAATTAATAAAAATATATAAATAAATATACAAATAAATATACAAATAAATATATAAATAAATATACAAATAAATATACAAATAAATATATAAATAAATATACAAATAAATATACAAATAAATATACAAATAAAATAAATATACAAATAAATATACAAATAAATATACAAATAAATATACAAATAAATATACAAATAAATATACAAATAAATATACAAATAAATAAAAGGAAAAAAAAAAAAAAAAATTGGAATACACTTCAGTACTTAGTAAAAAGATAGGAATAAATTTATTTTTGAAAAAAAAATTCTGACATGTTCATACGTGCGTGTTCAAAAGTTTATACCAAAATGTAAGTATTCGTATTGGTATACTAACATGTGTACGTTCAAATGTGTACGTTCAAATGTGTATGTTCAAATGTGTATATTCAAATGTATATATTCAAATGTGTACGTTCAAATGTGTATGTTCAAATGTGTATATTCAAATGTGTATATTCAAATGTGTATATTCAAATTTGTACATCCAAATGTGTACTTTCGTACGTGTATTTGCAAATATGTTCATGCGAATATATGCATTCACATGTACATATAAATACTCATATGAATAAACACAAACACATAAATACTAACACATAAATATATATCAATACAAATGCATACATATAAATACATGCTATAACACACAAATACACATTAATACATACACGTGTAAATGTATACAAATACAGTCCAATTCGTACATTTGCATATATGTGCATATATGGCGTATTTCTAAAGTTTATTTAAACTTCTTTTACTTTACACTTGTACATGTAATAATAACAATTACCATCGTAAGGAAAGAGAAAAAAAGGAGAAACTTCTTCATCTCCCTTAAATGTCATTTCCGTGTGTACATTTCGTTATCATTAATCAGCAGCTCTTACACCGAATAAATTGCACATGCATATGTATTGTTTGTATATGTATTGCATGTAAATGTATTGTATGTAAATGTATTGTACGTACATGTAGTGTACGTATATGTACTTTATGTATTTATTTATATACATGTACCTGTAACCTAAACAAACGTGCCATATTGCGTAGGAGCCCAATAAAGGTAAATATAAACTTTTTATAAATTTAAGGGTAAGTCCCCTCTTCTTAACTAATTATACTCGTTCTTCTTATTTTTATTCGTATACTTTATTCTTTTTTCTTTATTCGTATACTTTATTCTTTATTCTTTTTTTTTTTTTTTTTTTTTAAATATATATGAGGAAAACAAACAAAAAAGTGTAAACTATTAAAAAACATTGAATTAATGAAAAAAAAATTAGTACACATTTACAAGCACGTGTAATCACTTTACGTGTAAAAAATGGAGAGAGAAAAAAAAAAAAAAAGTTGGAGGACGGCGAAAGAATGAAAAAAAAAAAAAAAATTTCCTCTCTCCATTTTTTCAAATACTAAATGAATAACAAAGGACTATTGTATCCTCGTGTATATTGTGTTCATCTTATGTATATATATTCAATAATACGTGTACGTGCGATACGTGATAGGGAATAAAATGGCAATAAGAAGGATAAATATATGAAAAAGAAAAAGCAAAAAAAATGAAAAAAAAAGCACTAAAAACTATATTTTCCTATGTCTCAAAATGATTGTTAGTTGGAAATATGCACGAACGAAAACATCAGTAAGGTGCGGAGCTACTTAAAGTAACCATCTTCAACAAAAAAAAAAAAAAAAAAAAAAAAAAATAGCAATATGGTGAGAATTATTCGTATAATATTAATTATGACATTGTCCTAATTAAAATGTGTACATACATATACGTATATAAATGTATATATATACGCGCGTGCTTATGCATGTACATTTTTGCAACGTTTCACTGCCTGTTAAACATGTTCCTCGGTGTAATATTTATTAACGCATTTTTTTATGCACTCTTTTCAGGTCATATACATTTAGCTTTAAATATTGTTTTCAGAACTGTTATAGCTTATTATATGGGAAAAAAAAAAAAAAAAAAAAAAAAATTTTCATAAGACATCATAAACGTTATTATAAAGGGAAAAAAAAAAAAAGAAAAAAAAAAGAGATACACTGCACTTTCAAATTACACAAACATTTTTCATCCTTTTAATCAAAAATATATTAACAAAAAATGAAATTAAACACAAACATGTAATATAATACTTCAACTGGTTTTATACAATGGGGCATAATACTCCAAATGCACACATTATATCATGCTCACTTAAGGAAACTTATGTCTTCATACATGTTCATGGAAATGTGTTACATATATATTCATCATAGCATCTTTACCTCCTGTTATTACGTATATGTAGACACATAAAAACAATTCTAATTGAATTATGGGGTAATAAATTTCTCATGTACAATGGATGCATACAAGTGTATATGCATTTGCACAGGTATATAAGCATTTACACCTGTATGCATTTGCGCAGTTATGTATGCATTTACGCAGTTATGTATGCATTTACGCAGTTATGTATGTATTTACACAGTTGTGTATGCATGTACACAGTTGTGTATGCATATACACAGTTGTGTATGCATTTACTCAGGTATATATGCACATATATACGCAATGCCATCGGACGAATTAGTTAACATTACCCAAAAATTGCACCTCAATTTTACGCAACGAGGAAACAGTAAACTGCATGGTATAAGTAAAACTATTAACAATTAACTTGTTTTTGTTAAAATATAAAAAAGGGGGGCATTAAAAATAAAAAAAGGGAAAAGAAAAAATGGAAAAGAAAAAATGGAAAAGAAAAAATGGAAAAGAAAAAATGGAAAAGAAAAAATAAAAAGAAAAAATAAAAAGAAAAAATAAAAAGAAAAAATAAAAAGAAAAAATAAAAAGAAAAAATGAAAGGAAAACATAAGAAAAAATAAAAAGAAAAAAATAGAAATATTTTTACGTCTGTATATCGTTCGAAATGTAACTCTATTAATATTCTTAAAAATATGAGTAAAAAAAAAAAAAAAAAAAAAAAAGGGATCTCAAACCTATGAATTTTTTATTTTGTACGTACTATGCCTGATAGTATTCGAGCAAGGCCATCCATGATATACCATGCGATTATTCGTATACATAATACATCCTTAACATTATACAAAAAACGAATAATCTTTTAAGGATTTGCTCATAAAACAAGTGTATGTATGTATATATATATTTACCAAAACGCACAAAAAAACAAAAAAAAAAAATACATATGTATATGTGTACATATATATACATATGCATAAATATATATGTATATATATGCATACAAGTACATGTATGTAAATGGAAAAGCTATCAAGACAAGAGCTCACAAGTGAATATTACGCGACTTGTTCTTACCAACAAAAAAATGTAAGTATAAGAAATAATTCATTCTTAAAAAAAAAAAAAAAAAAAAAAAAATTAAGTGTACTTAAAAATGAAGTAGCATAATATAAAATGTGCACAGAAGATACATAAATTATGTGTACTCCTTTCCCCAGCGGTCATCCTTCGCTGGAGTGAAGCACAAAGGTAAAAATTGATATATATATATATATATATATATATATATATATATAGATATATAGATATATAGATATGCGTCAACGTAATACTGCATATGTACACATGTGTTCACATAATCATGTATCCATATCTATCTATATATCTATATATCTATATATCTATATATATATACATATATACATATATACATATATACATATATACATATATACATATATACATATATTTATGTCCATTTGTATCTTCTTCATGTTTCTCTTTCATGGCTGTTTTTTTTTTTTTTTCTTTTTCTCTTCGTTTTCGTATGCGTACAATAGCATTCATTCAAAGTCGCCAATATACATTTGTTTCTGTTTTTTGTGTTCTATATCATTTAAAATCAAATTTAAAAAGTTCAACAAACAATTTGATATTATTTGTATGAGGAAATGAAATTTTTTATATATTGATAATCTTTTTTTAACTCCAAAATTATTTTTATTTCTTCTATAAAAAAAAAAAAAAAAAAAAAAAAAAATGAGGGACTCCTT
This sequence comes from Plasmodium malariae, assembly GCF_900090045.1. Classification (NCBI taxonomy): domain Eukaryota; phylum Apicomplexa; class Aconoidasida; order Haemosporida; family Plasmodiidae; genus Plasmodium; species Plasmodium malariae. The sequence goes on along the minus strand of NC_041775.1, from coordinate 1,007,994 downwards.
CGTTATTTCATACATATTTCCTGTTGTTTCAGGTTATTTCATTTCATCCCGTCATATCTTATCAAGTCTCATCAAATTTGATTTCATTTTTTCTTTTTTCTTTTCTTCTTTTTCTCACCTACATAAGTTATAGTGACAATAATAATTTTGTGTGTATGCACATGTTCAAGTGCGTGTGTGAGTGCGGACGCCCCCCCCCTAATTATATGGATTGTTTATGTGTGTACTTATGTATATGTTACATATGAAAAAAGCCAAAGTGCAAAAAAACAGAATAACAGGGGTATTAACTGGAATTAGGAAATGAAACTATAAAACGAACTTTAAAAGGAAATAAAATTCTAAATATAAATGGAACTATAAATGGAAATAAAAAGAGATATATACATAAAAATAGAGGGAGAGGTAGAAAAAAAAAAAAAAAAAAAAAAAAAAAAAAAATGCAATAACATGATTCGCCTAAAATACAATGCATTATTGCTCATAAGAAAGCAAAATATCTATCCTTCTTAAAACGTACATGCTTTTGTACTTGTACATATTAATAAGAATATGGAGAAATTTGTTCATTGGACATTTAAACCGTTATTATGTATGCAGATATGTATTTCTTAGTTAATCTTTGCATAAATAGGTTATCATCTTATTTTTTCTTTATTTTTTTTCTCCCTTTGTTTACTTTATTTTTCCTTTTATTTCTTTTGATAATTTTATAAATTTCCGCTCAAACATTTCAACATAACTCCTTCACGCAGTCAGCCTGTTCTTTTGTAAAAGCGCAAAAATATGCCTCACCTAAATATACATACACACATATACATTTATATATGTTCATGTACTTGTACACATGTATGCGTTATTCCCTCACGAGTGGGTAACTTGGTTTCCATCGTTTTCCTTCCAATGATTACCCATGTATATTCTAAAAAAAATGTAGAACCCTTTTTAGTAATATCCACGAAAGATATGATGCCCCTTTAGTATCTTCTGCACCCAGAAGGGAGTATATATAAATATATATGCACACATGCATGTATGTATGCATGTATGTATGCATGTATGTATGCATGTATGTATGCATGTACGTATGTATGTACGTATGTATGTACGTATGTACGTATTTAAGTTTTAATTTACTTACCTCATCTTATTTATCACCTTCCATTCATTAGTTAAAAAAAAATAAATTTTTTAAAAATGTAGAGAATCATCACGTGAGTCCCCAAATTTTAACTATTACCAGATGGTATTCCTTTGCAAAAAAAAATTTGGAACAATTCCTCAATCCATTTTGGTTTGGGGGTGGGTGGGGGCTTTTGCAAGTCCACTACAACGGTGCATTTATGGGTACTAAAAAATTGTTTACATATTGGTAATACCCATACATTCATGATAGCATTGTGCAAAGCTTCCAAATTGTTGTTCCTTTTTTTTACAAAAAAATATAAGCAGAATATTACCTTCCACATTTATGCAAATATAAAAGGGCAATATATTTTTTCTCTGCACGTATCTGCAAGAAGATTCGCAATTCTACATTCTCTTCATTCCATTTTGCAAAAACTATTTCAACATCTCCCCCTCCTGGGTTTTATTCCTCTTCGCATGAACATATATTACACTATCATTCTTCAAATTGCCTTTAACATGCACTTACTTAGTTGTATAAATGCCATATATATATATTTATATATATATATATATATAGGTATATATAGATATATGTTATAATAATATTATGTACAACTTTTAGTGGTATATTTTTTTTCCTTTTTCTTTTAATGCCGTTCCAAATGTTAACAGCCAAGAGTAGTAGGGCTTCATTTTTTTTTTTTTTTTTTTTTCTCTTATTTTGTTTAATTTATTTTATTATCTTCAGTTAGTTTAATTCTTTCTATTCATTTTTATGTATCTCTAATAACATTATTTCGTTTTTAATTTTTTATTTATTATTATTTTATTTTTTATTTTATTTTATTTTTTTTTCCCCCCCCTGCTGCAGTTATACGTTTTTTTCTGAGTAGAATTTCACCAAATTCTGGGTGAAGATAACTGCCTTTGGGCATGTATTAACATGCGCATAAATATATATATATATATATATATATATACATGTATATATATATGTATATATATATGTATACACACACACATACATATATACGTACGTACATACATACTCTTTACCACCTCCGACAAAGTGCTGTGAGAGCATTGCGTGCAAAGTTACAAAAAAAAGAAGAGAAAGAAGAAGACGTAGAGGGACAAGAAGAAGGAAAAGAAGAGGAACAGGAAGAGGAACAGGAAGAGTCTACAAACGCGCGGCATATCGAACTCCTTACGGCACTGATTAAGAAAACGTAGAGCAAAAAAATACTTCAAGATAAAGCAAAGTACACCAAAATAACGAACCGCATAACGAACCCACACCAACATGGCGTACCACCTAGGATCCACCTTTCCTAACTTCACTGCTACTGCGTCAGGAGTAGATGGTGAGTTTGATCTGTACAAATATATTGGAAGCAGCTGGGTAATTCTGTTTAGTCATCCAAACGACTTTACCCCGGTATGTACCACTGAACTTGCTGAATTAGGAAAAATGAATAAAGAATTTTTAAAAAATGATTGTAAGTTAGTAGGGTTCAGTTGTAATTCTAAAGAGTCCCATGAAAAATGGATTGATGATATTAAACATTATGGAAAATTGGATGAATGGAAAATTCCAATAGTCTGTGATGAATCAAGAGAATTAGCTACAAAGTTAAAAATTATGGATGAAAAGGAAAAAAATATAGATGGACTACCATTAACTTGTAGGTGCGTTTTTTTTATTTCTCCGCATAAAATTGTTAAAGCAACTTTATTATATCCAGCTACAACTGGAAGAAATGCCCTTGAACTTTTGAGGGTTTTAAAATCTTTACAGCTTACGGACAAACATCAAGTTGCTACTCCTGTTAACTGGAACGAAGGGGATAAATGTTGCGTTTTACCAACTCTCCCCGATATAGACATCCCGAAAATTTTTTCAAAGGAAGTGCAAAAGGTCAGCGTACCGTCTAAGAAGCCTTACCTCCGTTTCGTTGATATGTAGATTATGCATGCATTTATAACTATGCAAATTAGGAAAATATTTCTGGGGGAAGGTGGGGCCAGCAAAAAAAAAAAAAAAAAAAAGGATATAATTGGAGAAGTTCAGATTGACAGATGTTTCGAAGTTCACATTGACGAAATACGAGAAATATAGGACCTCATGAAACAAGTACAGGTGTAAAAGCTGTAAAAGGAAAATTAATTTTTAAGTGCCTATACAAATTTCCACCAACACTGTATCGATATTCTTCACAAATGAAGAAGAAGGTGTACATATAGAATTCACATCCAGGCCTATCTGTATAATCTTGTGTGCACATATACGTATGATGTATTGTGTATACATACAATATAATATTTTTTTTGAAAGGATTAACCCCGTTTTTTTCCCCCTCTTTTCACCTTCAGTAAGAGCATTTACCACTCATACCTCATCTTTTTGTGCACACACATGCAACCATGTATATATATATAAACAAACACAAACACAAATGCATGACTAAATGATCAAGCATATGCTGTTCGAACACGCGGAACTTTAACTTTTTCTTTTTCCTTCTTTCGCGTAATGTTTTAAAATAAGATTCTAACTTGAGCAATGTACTCAAAAAGAAAAAAAAAAAAAAAAAAAAAAAAAAAAAGCGTACAAGTGTGCAATTGTGTTTTTCCGTTTAAAAATGCACAATTGTGTTATTACCTCTTAACAATGTACATTTTTGTCAAACCGCTTCATGTACAATTGTGTATACCGCTTAACAATGTACATTTTTGTAAAACCGCTTCATGTACAATTGTGTATACCGCTTAACAATGTACATTTTTGTAAAACCGCTTCATGTACAATTGTGTATACCGCTTAACAATGTACATTTTTGTAAAACCGCTTCATGTACAATTGTGTATACCGCTTAACAATGTACATTTTTGTAAAACCGCTTCATGTACAATTGTGTATACCGCTTAACAATGTACATTTTTGTAAAACCGCTTCATGTACAATTGTGTATACCGCTTAACAATATACATTTTTGTAAAACTACTTCATGCTCAATCCTTTCCCTTCTGTTACCTTCCCGCACCAAGGGGGGACTTACAAATTACCAAAGGTTATGAATCTGGCAAAAGAAGCAACAGAGGTAAAAGATACAACAAAATAAATAAAACATAATAGTCCTTATTCCCACTTGCTGCATAACTCATGTCCGTTTTAAAATGAACATTTATACGTATAAAGAACTTTTCAGAAAAGAGATTTAAAAATGTACGTAAATGTATGAACAAAGGAAACCCCTAAAAAAGGGTATAGTTTGACAGAAAAAAAATGGGGGCAATAGGACAACACAAAATATAAAAAAATGGGAAAATATTGAAATAAACTGAGCTAAACTGGAATAAACTGGAATAAAATGGAATAATCTGGAATAAAATGGAATAAACTGGAATGAATTGGAATATATTGGAATAAACTGAGCTAAACTGGAATAAGTTGGAATATATTGGAATATATTGGCAAAAACCGACAACGCAAAATAAAAAACAATTGAATAAAAATGGAGATGAGAAAATTACGCGCAGATATTTGCACCATATACTTGCGCAGTTTATTTTCGCAATTTATTTATGAATCTGTTGTTTATGCGGGCACTCTACTCCTATTCGAAAACTTCTTTACCGTTTAAATTCAAGCTGCTATGGGGAACAAACACTGAAACAAATTGTTCCTTTTAAGGGAGGGGGGGAAAAACATAAATACGCACACAAGCGTATGTACGTATGAATGTACTCACGTGTGTACGCCCACATGGGAATTGCGGTTCTCTACAACTGGCTCGCCGGCTCGCCCCCCAGGCACAAAAACTTCAATACGTTGATATTGTTGCTGTAGAGGTACTGGAGCCCATTGTAAACCACGAATATCTGCTTGAGGATTAACAAGAGAGCAGTCCTGAACTCGTCCGAAGTGTGCAAACTGGTTGTCATCCTTGAGGCCGTGTTTTCATCATTCTTATTGATATTTTTATTATTTTTTGTTTTGTTATAAAAATCGCTATTTAGAAAAGCATTAAAATGAATTGTAAAAAGAGAATTAAGATAATACAAATGCAAATGGATATGTTTAATAGTGTCATTAAGTAACAAGGTTTTGATAAAATTCATTAAAATAAATAAAAAGGGCTTTGTTAAAATTTTTACACACAGAGGTATTATATTATATGGTATCTTTTCGTATACTTCTAAAATGTTTTCATAATTATTTAATGCTAAACATAGAATAAATGCCTTAATATATTCATTTTTTTTTAACGAATTTTTTAAATTTTGCAAATTTACATTCTGTGTTAAATATTTTGGCTCATAAGTAAGAGGAATTATCAAACCTTTGTACATGTTTTTAAAATTTGGTATATACTGATATTGAAAATCTTTTGTAAAAACATATAAACCCATGCTACATGCAACAGCAATATGTCTATCATCTCCTGATATATCCAAATAGTTTAAACTAAATTTATATTTTTTAAATTTATTATTTATATAATTTTCATTTACCTGACCAGGCAATAAATTTTGTTTTTTTTTCCTATTCACAATTTTGTATTTATCCAAATAAATATCCCCCTCTTCATCACTCAAATCATACTCATAAATATGTTTTCCTTCTGTTGTTATATATCTTGTTGATATTTCTCTTTTAATACCGTCAACACAGTAATTTTTTGTTAGATCAATTATTTTAATAAGCAAGAATAAATTTGTATCATAAATGTATAAGGAAACACTACAGTTTGCACACCCTATTATGTAATTTCCATTGTGTATATAATCTATACATGTAAAATAACAATTTTGGCTTGCTATAGTGTTATTTCCTTGATCTATCATGTCATCCATATATATGTAATTATCACCATCCTCTTGATCATCATTATTACCACTACACTGATGATGTTTTTTCCTCCTTTTATTCAATCTCGGAATTGATGAAAATTCCTCACCAAGAAGTCTACCCCTTTTTATATCTCGAGCACCTTCTATTGTTCCAACAATTTCTTGAACTAATATATCCCAAAAAATAATTTTACAACTTAATGTACATACTGCCAATATATCATTTCCTCTTGGATCAAAACATATATATGAAATATCATGGGAATTTATAATTTCTTCAAATTTACTTCCTTTATTTCTTCTTGCATATAAATCCCATATTAACACATTTTTACTCCATGAACAGCTAGCTATAACACCCTCATTTTTTAAACTGGTACTAAAACAAATTTTAATTATAGGTGAATTGTGTCCAAATAATTTATCTATACATTTTGCCGTCTGAACATTCCATATGTATACAATATATTCATTACCTCTTCCACCTGCTGCTACAATGTTTCCACTTATATTAACATTTACACACAAAAATTGAACATTATATTTTTTTTCCACATTTTTTTTACCTGACCTGTTCATATATATATTTTTTTTTTTTTTTTTTTTTTTTTCCTTCTTCCATTTCTGACTCGGTACCATTAGTTTGTATATAATTATTATCTTCATTCTCGTCTGATAAAAAATCCACTGTGTACACTTTAAAATTTCGATATCTCAACAGGTCGAATGCCCGCACTGTACCATCTAATGAACACGAAATGAAGGCATTTCCTTGTGGCAAAAAACAAATATCAGTTACAGTATTCGTATGAGCGGTAAATGTAGCAAAATTAAGAAAAGATAAATAGTCATATAATTTTATAGTACCATCTTCATTCCCTGTTACTATAACAAATTTACTAGTAAAATTATCTGACTCATGATATGCATTTGTATTATCAACAATGTTACTTCCTATTTTTAAATGACTAATTATTGGTGAAAATTTCACACATTTTACGCATTTACTTGTTGTACTTTGTTTTAATACATAACTTTCACTTTTCCATTCCCATATTATTACACTTCCATTATTTGATTCAGCTAATGCAATCCATTGTCCATCCTTACTAATTGCAATATCATCAATCGTATTTGTGCTAATACTAATATTGTAAAGAGATACCATCTCAGGGGCGTTATAAATGCCAAACCTACCGTTCGAATAAGCTATCACAAACAAATCGTGTTCTTTGTTGAAACATGCCCTCACTACTTCTTCGTTCTTCTCTTGATTGCAAAAGTATATTTTTTTGTAGCTCCACCTTTTTTCGAACGCTTTCCCTTGAGTCACACGTCTTTTCCTCAGGTATCCCCCACGACTCACTTTCAACTCGTCCGTCCTAACTTCCTCCAACTCGTCCGTCCTAACTTCCTCCAACTCGTCCGTCCTAACTTCCTCCAACTCGTCCGTCCTGACTTCCTCCAACTCGTCCGTCCTATCTACACCCATTTCGCCTGTCTTATCTACACCCATTTCGCCTGTCTTATCTACCCTCATTTCCACCTTCTTATCTGCCTCCTTCTCATCCGTTGTATCTTCTTCCATCCCTACTTTCTCATCTTCCTTCACTACTCCCTCGTCATCCTCCTCCTGGGACGCCCCCCCTTCAGCGCTAACCAACCCATAAGACCACACGATAATAACTCCTGACTTGTTAATGCTAAAAATATAATCCCGATTTTTCGAAAAAAATGCAGCGATAATTGTCGTTTTGTTTCCACTCAAAACAGTGGGTCTTACATTCTTTCTCCTTTGTACAGTGTGTATCCTTATGGTTAAGTCATACGAAGTTGATAAAAAAAATTGGTCATCTTCAGAAATATCAATAGAAGTAATATTTAAAGAATGGTAACATATATCATTGTGTTTAATTAGTTTATAATTATTATCTTTAGTAGGGCTTTTCCAAATAACAACTCTTCTACCTATTCCAACAAGAAAATAATTACCATCATGTGTAAACAAAGCACAATTAACAGAATCTTGTTCTTCTTGAGGAGTAAAAATACTGTTATAATTAAATGCAGTTACTACACCAGTTTTAGATTTAAATAATATTCTTGACATCACTTTATCTTTTAATAAATTAATAATACATCCATTTTCAAATTTATCAATAGTTATTGCTATCTCCATATGAGGGTGTATTATCACATGCCTCAAGTCATTTTTCCCTTCTGATCCTATAGTATTACAACTATTACTATTTAAGTCGTATACATTTACTCTATTACTTACTGGTACAAATAACGAATTGCCGTCCTCGCTAAAGGTAATTTTGCCCCCTGTGTAGAAGCAGCCGCATATGTTGCTCAGACTGTAGTTCAGCATTTGTGTATAACACACATGGATACACGTCCGTTCGAATGGGTCGAGTTGTATGTGTTTCTGTTTTATATGCGCGATGTTTCGCGGTACGTTTTTGCCACGGTAAAAAAAATAGCGAAAAAATGAAAACAAAATGAAAATAAAATGAAAACAAAATGAAAATAAAATGAAAATAAAATGAAAATAAAATGAAGAAAAAATAGAGAAATTTTTTTTTTTTTTTTTTTTTTGTGTATGCATTAACGGTAAACCTAAAATGAAAGGATTTAATATCGCCTTTCTTTTACCATTATTAATGTTGTAATAGGGATGAAAAAAAAAAAAAAGGCTATGTAAACACTTAACAATTTAACGTGTCAATTGGACATACTCATACTTTTACTTTAAAAGACGAGAAAAAAAAAAAAAAAGAAGCGAACACCCCTTTTTTTTGCACTATTTATGGGCAAAATACATTAAAAAGGGTAAATGATAGCTACATCGTTGCCCAACTTTATAAGTACTGAACGTGTAATACACATTAACCAAGAGAATATTTCTCTACAATTAAATAGCAAAAAGGTTTGATACTCCCCTTTTGCATTCACAACTATATGTGTATTGGTAAGTATAAGCACATGTACAGAATTATATAAATATGCCAATGAAAATTCTTAAGAGCACTTTTTCCCCTTAGATTCTCCTTCTTCTTTCGATCCCACCCCCCAAAAATATGATAAGTGATGCAACTTCTGATAAAATCTGTAGTGCAATTTTTTAATTTAAATCTTAGTTAATATATAAAATGCTGAACGTTAAGCTCAACTGGTTTACAACGGGGCTCTTCCACCTTAACACTTCATTTCTCACGTACATACATACATATATACGTACATACATACATATATACGTAAATACATACATATATACGTAAATACATACATATATACGTAAATACATACATATATACGTAAATACATACATATATACGTAAATACATACATATATACTTATATATAAATATGCATACCCATATGCAATATACCGTCAACGTCAACTACTACTCGCTCCCCCCCCTTAAGGGCTAATCCGAACTTAGGTAAAGAAATTTAATAAAATGTTCTCTTAAGAAAACTAGTATATTTAATCTCCATGCTGCTTGAAATTCTTCTGTGTTTACAACTATTCTACGCGGTAGCTATATATGAACAAATTATGTCGCTATATGTTTTGCAAAAAAATAATTGTAAAACACTTGCAAGATAAAAAAGCCTCCTTTAAATTCAGGTGAACAAAATTGAAGAAGTAAAAATAAAGAAAGAATAAAGAAGCAAAAATAAAAGAAGAATAAAGAAGCAAAAATAAAAGAAGAATAAAGAAGCAAAAATAAAAGAAGAATAAAGAAGCAAAAATAAAAGAAGAATAAAGAAGCAAAAATAAAAGAAGAATAGAGAAGCAAAAATAAAAGAAGAATAAAGAAGCAAAAATAAAAATAAAAGGAAAAGAAAATTTTTTAAAGAGCACGCCCAATGTACTCATAATTATTTATTTATAAAAAAAGGCATACACGAATAAATATTTATATGAATATATGTACATTTGTTCTTATGGCAGTCGTTTATTCTTACTATTTTTTTTTTTTTTTTTTTATAACAACGTCGAAGTCAATTTTGTGCATCACGTACATACGAGTAACTATTCGGAGAACAGTTAGCAGTTATCAAAGAACATGAAAATCTATAATAATATATATGATAAAAAGCACATTTTGTAAAAATGTTTTAACAGGAATATCCTTTTTTTTCTTCATTTAAATACAGAATATTTTTTTTTTTTTTTTTTTTTTTTTTTTTTTTTTTTTTTTTTTGTTTTCGCGTTTCCGTCAACATCACCTGTATGTATGAAGTATATTTCATTATAAATCTTATGCAAACCTCAAAGTTTTAACACTGTATTATATAATATATATTATATATGTACAGCTCGAAGTGACCTTTAAATTTTTTTTATTAAATATATATAATATATAGTTATGAAAGAAATAAATGCATAAAAGGGTAAGAAGTAAAAGGATAGAGAGAAAATAAGAAAACAAGTAAAAGATGAAATATTGACATTTAAGTGAGACCATCACACCTACCTTTATTCATTGCACGCTTGTTCATGTATATTTCTGCTACCATTTGTGAATGAAAAATACGCTGTTAAATGCTAACCATAGGACAAAAAGGCCAAGGTGAAGATTTAAAATACACCAAGGGGGGGGGGGGAAAAAACAATTTTATGTATTTCTAGTTATTATATATACACATTGACACTCCCTCGTTCGCGCGTTTCCCACCCCTCTGTTAGACATCAAGCGTAATGAAAAGTTATTAGACCGCAAGCAGGTAATCCGTAAATATACATAGGATACCGGCCAAAAAAAAAAAAAAAAAAAAAAAAGTAGTGACTGGAGTAGTAACCGCTAACTAACCGATAACTAACCGCGAACTAACCGATAAGTAACCGCGAACTAACCGATAACTAACCGATAACTAACCGCTAACTAACCGCTAACTAACCGATAACTAACCGATAAGTAACAGCGAACTACCCGGATCTTGCCTGTTGCGCAGTATACATAATTTATGGATGATAAAAGGTACATGCAGAGTAGAGAAGCCACCGCATAAGGGAAGTAAAGAAAGTTTCACCAGACAGATTTGCGCATTCATAAAAACATGAAAATCGTTGAATTAAGTAATTGCAATAATGTAAATGTAATTAGAAGAACTGAACATGAACAAGTCAGAAGAAATGAAGGGAGAGAGGAAGACGTGCCAATCGTTAAGAACAATTTATGGGGAAGTACACAAAATCATTCGGAGAGTGCAAAAAAAAGCCATTCTATAAGCTATTCAGAAGAAGAGAAAAAAGGAAGCATGACTAATGATACCCATAATAATGATATAAAAACAAATCAACATGCCATATGTGAAGAAGTGAAAGAATGCACAGATGGCAATGATGAGAATTTCTTTCATTTTAATAATTCAAAAGAGAGTGCAACTGCTAAGAAGCAAAAGTTTATATATTGTACCAGAAGTAGTACTAAAGTAAAAGCACAACAAGAGGAGTATTATAACCAAGAAGATCTTAACTTAAATGGTGTGCATAACAGTAAATATAGTCAACACATCGCCAATTGGACTAGCAAGAACAAGAACGTGAATGTAAAACCAAATGACAAGGGTCAACCCAGCGATGAAATGAACTACTCATGTAATATTATGAAAAGGAAAAAGGAATCGTCCAAAAATGAAGCTCAAAAAATTTCTAGTATTAATAAAAAGTTATTATCCTTTAACAAAGAAAACATTTCTGAACAAGGTCAGGTGGAAATTTGTTCACCCATTTTAAGTAGTAGCCCTAATTCATACACAGCAAGTGAAGAGATCAAAAAAGATAGTGAGAAAAAAACGAAAGAAAAATTAAGTAACAGTTGTATGAGTGCTGATGAGAAAGTTACACACGAGTCAAAAAGTTTGAAGAATGCACAAAGAGGTTTAAACAATTTACTAGAAAAATGTTCAAATGGATCTGCAGCCAATCTACATGGCACATCGAATAGTGAAAATATAGCTGAAAATAGTTCCTTTGAAAATACAAACATAGTTAGTAAAATTTTATGTAATCATAAAGAGGATAACTTGCTCTCTTTGAACAGTTCAAAAGATGATTCAGTTATTTTGGATGATAAACAAGAAAATTTTATTAGTCAAAGCACTGGTACCTTGGAGGACAATGCCACATGTGCCAAATGGGGTAAAGTGGGGGTTATTTCGAAAGGGAACAACACTGGAGAAATTAATGAAAATGGTCATACTAAGCAGAATAACGATTGTAGTCACATCAATAACGGATATTATACTAATGAAAGAAGTATCATTAATAACAACAGTCACAGTAGTCAAAGCTGTCAGAGTAATGAGATTAGTCCAAATGAAAAGAGTAACACTAATGGGGACTACCCTCATAGCACTACAAGCGATATTGATAAGCTAAAATATGAAATAAAGAAAGAGCTATACAACAAACTAAGCATCGCGTTAGATGTTAATATGTGTTTTAATACGGATGAAGAATATTACATGAAATTTTTAAGAAAAAAAAAGTATCGAAATTATGTTTTAAATATTTCAAAGTTTATTATAATATTAGGTAAACAATTATATCTATCTATATATACCATATCATTAGCTCTGCATTATATGCATAAATACAACCAAAAATATTTAAAAAGGAAAAAAAGCTCGATAGCTTACCTTATAGGTGGTGCTTGTATATTCTTAGCATGGAAATTGAGAGAAGATTTTGAGGATCACAAAAAATCGAAAAAGCTACATGACATACCGAAAGTTATTTTTAAACTACTCAACTATTTTTATAAAAAAAAGAGACTGAAAAAAAAAATTAAGAAAATCGAACTGGACTTGATGATAAATCACTACCAAACGAACTTGGAAATTTCGAACGAAGATACATTCAAAACGTTTATGCAAAATGTACGAGCAAGAGAGATAGAGAAGTATAAAGAGAATAATAAGTTCAATCCTACAGATGACTCACAAATAAGCGATATGGAAAAAAAAAAAAAAAAAAAAAAAAAACGAAAAATTTCTACTCATGATGATAGGAAAAAACGGAATGAAAGCAGTTTGAAAAAAACTGATGTGCAATCGATTGATGAAAAAAAATCGAAAGAGAAGAAAGAGAAGGAGAAGGAGAAAAATATAAAGAGCTTGTACTATGATTTGTTGGTAATAAACAGTATAATAAGTGAAGGACACATATCAGACATAAACAATATAAGTGATGTTAGCGATTGCTTCAGCTCGTACCTGTCCGAGTGCAACAGCAAGGATGTTTCCGAGTACGAATTTGCAAGCGCCCCTGAACGGAGCAGCGAAGGGGAACGACAGCAAGAGAAAATTGTAGAGAAATGTGCAATGGGGAACGCATCGGAGGGAAATGCAGAAGGGGGGAACACATCAGAGGGGAAGATAAACGGGCAGACCAACGATGAAGGAAAAAAAAAGCACTTGATAAAAAAGTTCAAAAAGCTGTGTAAACAGCAGAAGAGAAATATTTACATTTCATCCTCAAAGTGGGTGTTGAATAATTCCGGGCAAAAGTTACAGCTGATGCAAAAAATTATAACATATTATGAGAGAGAAGTACTAAAAAGTTTTAATTACTTTATAAAACCAAAAATATTATCCTTCGATTTATTTCCAACATTTCTTGGTCAATTTGTTCTTATAATGGAAGATTATATACAGGAAAATCAAGTAAATCATCTTGAGAAATTATCCTTTTTAACTATTTTAGATTTTTACAAAACCCCACTCTGTCTTATATTTACGTCTAAAGAAATCATAGTTACTTGTATCTTAAAGGCATATATTTCCTTAAAGATAGTTTACGGTCAATTAAATTTTAAAACTCTGTCCTTTGAAGGTTAAGCAGTTTGTGTTCATTTACTTAGTCTGTATGAATGTCCTCTCGCATGATATGTTTATAATATCTTAGCCGAATTATTGTTATTTTTTTTATTTTTTTTTTTTGATCCGTGCAAATCCCATTTCGCATGACGTGTTCATAATTTTTTAACCATATTTTGGCTATTTTTTTTTTTTTTTTTTTAATCCGTATAAATGTCATTTCGCATGACTTGTTCAAAATTTCTTAGCTGTCTAATTGCTGTATTTTTTATTTCTTTGTCTTCCATTCCTTTGTCCTCCATTCCTTTGTCCTCCATTCATTTGTCATCTTATCAACGTCTTCTCCTTTATCTTCTACTTTCCCCTTGCAGATTTTGAAAGCAAAGTAACAAAATTTATCAGAACAGTTAGCTACGATGACCCCATCCGGTAGGCATAAATTTTAGAATGTACATTTTTTTATTTTTGTTTATAAAAAAAAAAAAAAAATACATGAATATTTACCCGCACACATAAATTTTATTGTTTTTAAAAAAAAAAAAACCTGAACATTCATGCGTACACTTTTTTTTTTTTTTTTTTTTTTTTTTTTTCTTCATCTTCAAAAGTATAAACAGGATAAAAATGGCTTTACGAGAAATGAGACAAGTTCATCACTAAATTCTCCATCGAAATCTGTTAAAAATGGGAACGCAAAACTGTGCCTCTTATTTTTTTTTTTTCAATTTTTTTAACAATTACATGTATATTACATGTATGTTATATATGCTTACTACATGCTTACTACATGCTTACTACATGCTTATTACATGCTTATTACATGTTTATTACGCGCTTATTACATGTTTATTACGCGCTTATTACATGTTTATTACGCGCTTATTACATGTTTATTACGCGCTTATTACATGTTTATTACGCGCTTATTACATGTTTATTACGCGCTTATTACATGTTTATTACACACTTACCACACGTGTAGTTGATTTTTCCTTTTCCTTCAAATCATCAAAATGGTTGTTGTGATATGAAGCTTACTTGTCCATGAAACACTTTTGTATATGTTTTCTTTGTAAGTAGCTCACCCTACTTATACTGTGGTATGCATTTTCCGCACAGACTGAACCGTATTCAATGCTTCCGTAAAACGACTTCCCGCACCCCAAAAAAAAAAAAAAAAAATTCTTTCCATTTTTTTCAAGGAGAGAGGAGAATATGATAAACTTTTACGTATTCACTTTAAATATTAAGTTTATTTTTTAAGTTAAACGGTAAAACGGACAAACAAAAAAATAAAAGTAAACGTAGCAAAACGTAGTAAAACAAAACAATACGCATTATTACGTGTATTCATTTGGAATGTGCACGTATTCGCACCACAAACGGTAAAGTATGCACATACACATAAATGCGAGCGTATTATATATATATATATATATATATACGTATGTCCGTGTATATATCCATACATACGTGCAGGTCCTCTCTGCTCAACTGCGTCGTTTTAAAGCTCCCCTTACATGTATCCCTTATTCCCTAGGCCTGCACATATATACACACATATGTTTACACATATACATAATTATGCTTATGTGCCCCCCGCTTTATGCCAGGAAAATTTCCCTGCTCATCGGGTCACAGTACCGCTGATAATTCATATGACTTTCAATTCTATCTCTTAAGACGTTAAAATCATTTATGTATGTATGTTTCCATTTGAGCTTTTTCTTCTCGCTCTTCTTGATGTAATCCTTAAAATAAGTCAACATAATAATATAATCGCTCATTTGTTTATTATATATGGAATTTTTCTTGTTAAAAGAATTTTTTATTTTCTCATCTCGTTGCTTTATATGTTTCATTTCAGTGAAATATTTTTTATTAAAATTCTTTACTGATAAATATCTACTTTCCAGTGACTTATAATTCTGGTTTATCTCATTTGCTATTTTTTTATCTATTAATGAAACCTCTTTTTTTTTTTTACATATATTTTCAAATGTATTATATTCTTCTATAAATAATTTCTCCTCAGACTTTATACTACTTTTTGTGTTATTATAAAAAGCTGTTTTTAAATTTTCATAGAAACACAAATTTAATTCTTTGTAATGATGTGTTTTGTAAATACATGACAAGTATAACTCGGAAAAAAATACGTCCACTGAAGGGGAACGTAACAACTTTTTAAGCAAAAACTGCGCATTGTAAGGCAGCTCGGGTAGAACCCCACTATCCCCACTGATATTTTTACCACTACTAACATTACAACTACAATTATGTTTAACTTGTACCTCTTCCTGCAGCAGTGACAGAATATTTGGCCCCACCGTAGCACCTCTCTCCCTTACCCAATAATGGTAATAAACAAAAAAAAAAAATTTTATCAAGTTAACATTAAAGTATATTGGGCAGAACAAATAAGACATGTTGACCTTTTTACGTTCTTCTTTTTTTTTACATTCTTCTTCATGTATTGTGTTCACTGTTTTATATAAACTTGGTACATAATATTCTGATACAAAGGTTCCTTGTACGCTCTTTTTTATTCTATTAAGTTTGATTTTCCTTCTAATGTGATACACATCTAACTGTTCATCATCACGTGTATCTATATCGATGTTGTTAACAAAACTGTTCATCCTTTCTCTATTTGGTGTACCTTTCTCGAATGAGAAGGAATTTTTCAAATTAAGAACACGTACAGAGTGATTCCCTTCAGTAAAGTTATTACTTAAAAGCAATACATGCCCTCTACTTCTGAGTTTTTTAGTCGACCATTCTTTTATAATTCGTGTTGCCCTCCTGAGCGTGGTTTTTGTTCCTTTTTTTTCTACTCCTTTTTCTTTTCTTCTGCTTTCTATATCTCTTCTTATTCCTCTTTTTTCTTCTCTTTTTCTTTTTCTTTTTCTTTCTCCTTCTCCCTCGGCGCCTACAATAGACGACGCACTTACCAACATGTAATTATAAGCTACCTTATTAACATTGTAATAGTTTAAATAGGAATCTAGTACAAATGAAACGTTTTTGTATTTCTTAAAATTTTCAATGACGTGCTGCACCTCTTTCTCAAACGTGTTCACGTTAAGTACTGCATGCGTAGTGGAACATCGCAGTGCATCTTCCTGTTCCTTCGTATTACTTACACTATTCCTACTATAAGCATTATGCTTACTATTCATATTATTCACATTACGCACATTATTCCCCTTCTGCTCCGCTAATGTGTTCAAATGGTGCATATACACCAATTTTACGTTGTACTTGACACAGAAACAATAGTAGAAAAGGAAAAAAAAATTAAAATAGATTTTTAAATAATTCAAATAATTATAACAAGCAATCAAACGCCATATTTTATATCGAAATATATTTTTATTTTTAAAAAAAAAATGAAAATTTCTTTTGTATACATTGTAATATTTGTATATATGAGCAAAATGTGTAAACATGTGCAAAAAGGAGAAAGTCCCACAACTAACTTGTTTTTTTTTCCTCTCCTCCACTTCTCTTTCTATTGTTTCACAAAAAAAAAATGCATGTTCACCATTAGAGTTCATATTATTAAATTCTTTTCTTTCCGATATGTTGAAATTGGTTAAAATAAAATCGTCATGCATATTGTTCACATTGTAAAGATGTCTAAATATATTTGTGTTACTAAAGCAACGGTAGAATTTAAAATTCTTGTACATGTCCTTAATCATATCTTTTTTCTCTTTTTTCGGTGCACATAGCCTAGACCACCCCTTTGGCGAAAGGAGACCATTCTTCTTATTACCGCTGCCATTATAAGTACATTTGTCATTTCTGCCCCTATTATGATCACTGCTACTTCCACTTCTACCACTACTTTTTTTTTTTTTTCTTTTTTGAACCCCTGTTTTTTCGTTTGCCGAAAATTCATCTAAACGGTTGGATATGAGGGTATACCCCCCACACTGCTGACGTGTCCTACCCTCGCAATCTGCACCCATTCCATTTTTTATTTCGTTCATTTTGTTGTTTCTTTTTTTCTTCTTCCTAAAAAAATTAAAAGAAGAACCCCATTTTCTTGTAATCGTCCCTTTGGGTAAGTTGTGCATATTTTTCTGGCGATGAAGAGTGGTTTTCCTCTCTTTATTGCTAACACATTTTCTATCGTTAGCGTCTGCCCATCCACTTTTCCTCTTCAATTCGAACAGCGATTCTACCTTATAGTAGAAATGCTCCAGGGGTATAACCCACCAGAAGGGGTTGCACCCTCTATCCTTGAAATACACATTATGCACAAAGGTGTCCAGTTCGTTTGAATTTTTAATATGCTCCAATTTGGAATCAATTACACCTAGGTACAAATTAATACATTTTTGTTTTTCCAAATCGTTAAATGAGCTTATATAATATCTCTTAATAGATGTAAACAATTCCTTTGACTGAATAAAAAAATTGATATGCTGTCCTGGTGTATATTTCTTATGAGCAGTGGATCCAGCATATTGTTTGGCAATAGCATCCCCCAATTGTTCATACAATTGGGATAGATGAGATATATCATTTATATTGATATTGTTTTTTTTTAGTAATTTAATTATTTTCATAAATTTTATAAATGTGTAAATATTTAAAAAAAGTTGAGCAGCATTTGTTCTATCTAAACAATCAACACAATTGAATCGAAGTATTCCTCGTTGCATTAAAACAAGCTTGGAATTATGTATATAAAAAAAGCCTATATTTTTTATGGAAAAATTAAATAATAGTTTTAAATTATACTGTGTATATTTAGTACCTATTTTATATGCTTTTCTTAAATCTAAATGTTTATAGACAATTTGAATTTCTTTAGGTAGTGCTCTATTTAATGTGTCAATACAATCTTTATATTCTTTGGACAAATTATCTTCATCACTATGTTTTTTCTTACTTAACAAATTTACGACAGTAACTGGATAACCATATTTACGAAATAATAATTGGAAATGGTTCTTACTACAAGTAAAGTTTATATCATTCTTTGTGCATTTTATTTTGGGTTTTTTTAATAATGTATAATTTATAGATTGATTCCAAATAATAGGTACTGACCCTCTTAATTGTACATAAGATAAAATAGCATTCAGATTATTCTTTTCAAACAGAATAATTTCAGATTCTACTTCATTTGCTGAATATCCCTTCGAATTCACACCCCTCTTTCTATATCTAGTACCTGCATATTTATTACTTCTTCTAGCTACAAATGTTACATTAACAATTTTACCTGAACATGAAAATTTTGATTGCACGAAATAACCATTCACTACAAACAAACATATAAATACATTACTCTTAATAAATTTTTTACAATGATAATAATTCCATATATAATTATTCTTATAAAATCTATTATATATTGTATTTCCTTTCAGAAATTCTTTTTGTATAAAATAATTATCCTGTACACTATGTGCCAAATTGTACGTATAGGAAAAGTACATATATTTATGATTTATGTTATTATAAAATAATTGTATCAAATCATTCTCTTCATTGAAGTTTTCAAATATATCTTCCCTAAATGGTACCAACAACACATTCTTTACTGAATATATGGTATGCTCATTAAATAGGCATCCTATTTTTTCCTTTTTTGTTAATACATACAAGTAGGGGTAATTCAAAAATCGTATACATCCTAGGATACCTTCACATTTGCATAAATATTCCAATCTACGATTTTTTATAAAAGTACGGCATGCTCCTTTTGAATATAATGTAACACTCAGTTTTATTAACACCTCCTTTGCTTTTTCAATTTCCGTTATCTCATACGTTTCTTCCTTCTTCTTAATTCCCACAATGAACACACTGTCCATGTTTGCGTACACCTTAAATTTTCTAAACGCACATAGCCCGGACGCGTACATCGTTTGAGCAAAGGAGCCTACCGTTAGAAGCCTATCATTAGTATATTTTCCGCTGGCACGCCTTCAATACCTCCTCAGAAGCACCACTTCCTACCCATATAATTCGTTCATTCAAATTTTACATTCCACGCTTTTGAGCAAAGCTACTGATATGTTGCACTGTTATGTTTTCAAGCTTTTGCACTTTTATGCTTTATCATTTTTATGCCTTCAAACACCTCCACGCTTTAATAGTTTTTTCCTCTTTTTTGTAAAACTACCCAAAGTTTCTCTTCCTTTTTTTTTCCTTTTCTCGCGCTGAATGTATGTCACGGTATTTATTTATTTATATATTTATTTATATATTTATTTATATATTTATTTATTTATATATTTATTTATATATTTATTTATATATTTATTTATATATTTATTTATTTATTTATATATTTATTTATTTATTTATTTATTTATATATATATTTATTTATTTTTATTTTTTTTTTTTTTATTTTATTTGTTTTGCATTATGGCGCTTCGCTGTTTCGTTGCCTTGTCGCTTCGTGGTATGTTTCGTTTATGCTGGTACATACGGTGTGCTTTGATGTACCAAGTTACATTTCGCTTTATTTTCTTTACATTTTTAAGTTTGCCCCGTATAATTTTGCACTATTCGTTATGCACGCTCAATGTTACACTTCAAAAATTTTGAACATTTACTTTTTCCCTTTTCATTTATTTTTTGTTTCAAGCTGCTTTTCCATTTTGCCGCATTATATTAGTGTTTTCTCACCCCTTCTGCAATTTTTCTTTTTTTTTTTTTTTCATTTCCGCCTCTTCTTTTCATCAGTCTGTTATATTATTATTTTTATTTATTTATTTATTTTTTTATTATTTTTTGTAACTCCTACTAACATGTTATATTTTTTTAACTTGGATGAGCTAAAACCTTTTGGCAGTGCCTCAGTTTTACCTGCAGTTATATTCCTATGTAAGCGTTGAAATTATGGCAATCATTGGCAAATGTATAGCAATAAAAGGCGATCTATGTAAACACATGGCGGTATATGCTAACATATGGAGGTATATGCTAACATATGGAGGTATATGCTAACATATGGAGGTATATGCTAACATATGGAGGTATATGCTAACATATGGTGGCATATGTTAACACATGGCAGCCTATAACAATACATAGCTTCCTATAACAATACATAGCTTCCTATAACAATACATAGCTTCCTATAACAATACATAGCTTCCTATAGGAACATAAGACAACCTATTGCAACCAACTGCAACCTTTTGCATTCCATTACAACTTAATGCTATGTGTTGCCATATGCTGCTTCTTTTTTAGCTTCTTATTTTTTCTTCTTATTTTTTCTTCTTTTTTTTTTATTTTTTCATTTTCTCGTATATAATTTTTATATTTTTTTCGTATTTAATTTTTTTATTTTCTCTTATTTAATTTTTTCATTTGTTCGTATTTATTTTTTCATTTTCTCGTATTTAATTTTTTCATTTTTTCGAATTTATTTTTTCATTTTTTCGAATTTATTTTTTTATTTTTTTAAAATTATACATGTTCAAAAGTCATATGGGCACGTGAATATTCCTGTAATTGTACAGGCAACTTAATGTGTACTTATAAAAAAAAAAAAAAAATGTATGCATATATGTTCGTATATATATATATATATATATATTTATTTACGCATGTACATAGAATAATTCTACGGAAATGTTTGTTTCCAAGTATCATTTGCATATTCAATCTTTGCTTTTTTTTCTGACGAGCGTTCGTATTATGTTGTGGAAATATGATTACACGTATGTGTAGGTGTATATATGCTGCAAAAAGTGCACAGATGTGTGTATTTAAATATGTGTGTGCGCAGGTATATCGGCATTTCTGCACATAACCAAATTGAACATTTTTAATGAAGGTGCTTTTAAACTATGCGCACTGAAACTACTGCAGAAAAAAAGAGTAGTCTTTTTTTTTTTTTTTTTTTTTTTTTTTTTTTTTTTGTTCCATCATCTTTATCTCTTCCTTTTCGCTTCATCATCTTTACACTATGTTTTCCTCTCAAGGATGATAGAAAATTTCAAACTCTATAGATAGTTCTTTAAAATTATTTTCAAATAACACAAAAGTAATAAGAGAAAGAGGAAAAAAAAAAAAAAAAAAAGCAACTACCTTTCAAATTACTCCAAGTTTTCATTTTTACATTTTGAAAATTCATTCATGTGTAAGCAGTAGAGGACTTGTGTTCCTTTTGTAGAAGATGACCTTTTTCATTATTTATGCACCTTGCACATGTGTACAAGTGTTTATACATTTTTTTGCCGCATCAAATTTTAAGCAGTGATAAGCACAGATTAGCGGTTTCCAGTTTTCCATTCAAAGCGAGTGCGTAATTCGCACCATGGATTACGCTCTCCTCTGTTTATCTTACGTTGATACCTCCTTTCCTTTGTGTTTATCTCTTACTAAGCGTGTTCTTTTTTTTCTTTTTTTTTTTTTTTTTTTTTTTTTACCTAAATAGTTCTACACGACATAAAGCATCCATTTAGTGTAAAAATTTTTGCGTACACGCGCACAGCTCAGCACACGAACGTATACACGTATATACGTAAATGCGTACATACATGTGTACATATATATATATATATATGTACCCCCATACACATATACGTAAATAGGTAGATACCTGTATGCATGTGTGTATGTGCTATTACAATACTCCTTTTTTTGTTCCTCCCCAAGAGCGACTATTTCACCTTAAAAAGGACCATATTTTTCTGTTGTCCTTTTCAAAATGTGAAACTCCTAAAAACAATTGTAAATTAATAAAAAATGATTAAGAACATCTTTAGCAACTACTTGAAGAACCATGATGACAAGAATTTGGGATTCGAGAAATCAAATAAGCTAAGCAAAGACTACTCGGTAGGAAAAAAGAGCATTTTTCAGAGAATGGAGGATAGAGAGGAATATATATAAAAAAAAAATATATGATTACACAGCACATTTCTCACTCGTACGTATACTGTGTGCATATTTGCAAAGCGGACTAATTAAGAAAAAATCAGGACGCTATAAATTTTTGTTTCAATGTGTCTCTCATTTTTTTTTTTTTTTTTTTTTTTTTTCTCTCCCCCCTTTCATATCCCATTCAGAATGAATATATATCCGATTGGCGATGGTTCAGCATAAAGTGCGAGCGGATTATAGAAAATGAGTTAAACAAGAAAAGGATAAAAGAAAAGGATAAAAGGGAATATAAGAATGTTTTAAAAGAAAATGAAAATATATTAATGTTCAAGTCATTCTTTCCAAAGATTTTGTTAAAAGTGTATAGCGAATGTGATGATCCGAATAAGTTTTTCACCAACCTCATCATTCAGAAGTTGAATGCAGTTGTGGTAATGCTCCACACACCGGTTACGCGTGCGGTTATAAGCACGCATGCATATACATACATGTACACAAACATATATTTACATATATGCATATATACACGCACGTGCATAAGCATGTATTTACATGTATGTGTCTATACCCACATATGCACAAGCATATATTTACATGCACTTGCCCAACGAGCGCGACCATAAATGCCCCTCGTGGCTTTCAATTTTTTTAGTTTTTCTGCGATGCAAGCGGTTTTTCCAATTTAGCCGAGGAACTGGACAAACGAATGAATGGAACAGAGTTACTAGGAAATTGCTTAAACAAATTTTTTAATATTTTGATTAAAATTATCGACTGTTGGGGTGGGGATATCATAAAGTTCAGTGGAGATGCTGTGATGGTTATATGGCCACTCAACAAAACCCAGAAAAGGATGAATAAAAAGAGTAAAAAGGAAGAAGTAAAATCAGGAGTAAAAGTAAACGTGGATGCAGAAACCAATGAAGAAGCCAGTGCAGAAGCTAGTGCAGAAGCTAGTGCAGACTCCGACGTGGGCCGCACACGCAACGATAGCTCGGATTACTACCCATCGGACAACGAGAATGACAAAAAGAAGGGGGGAAGAAAAGGAAAGAATATAGAGGAGGTGAGAAAGATATGCCTGTTAGCTCTAGGATGTTGCATAGACATCCATAAGTTGTTGAATAAATTCCCTACTCCAATAGAAAACAAATATTTAAAAGTACACATAGCTATAACATATGGAAAAGTTAGCTTCCTACAAATAGGAAATATTTTAAATAAAAGAGACTATTTATTGTCAGGGAAACCACTGGAAGAGATAGGAGTTGGGGAGGCCTTAGCAAAAAATGGGGAAAGCGTTTTAGCCCATTCCTTTTATAAAAATGTAAAGGATAAAGTAGTAGTTAAAGAGACGTGTAAAAAGAAGTTTTATCTGTTTATAAAAATGAACGAGGAAATAAATATGAAAATATTGAAAAGGGAATATGAACAGGAGGAGGAGGAGAAAGAAGAGGAAGAACAAAGGGAGGAAGAGGAAGAAGAAGGTGGGAAAGCAGCCGGAGTAGATGTAGAAGAAAAAAATGCACAAAGTAATAAAAATGGAACAAATGCGAAAAATGGAACAAATGCGAAAAATGGAACAAATGCGAAAAATGGAACAAATGCGAAAAGTGGAACAAATGCGAAAAGTGGAGAAAAGAAAAGAAAAGGTGGGGACAACAGTATCATGTACGAAAACTTTTATTTTTTGCTAAAAAGTTTTATACCTGACATAGTGTATAGAAAATTATCTGTTGGATGTAATATCTTTTTCAACGAAATAAGAAAAGTAACGATAATATTTGTATCTGTAAAAGATATTGACACATCTACTATGATAGGCGTATATTCTGCTCATAGTATAATGAAATTAACTCAGAAGGCTGTGTTCACAATGGAGGGTACTATTAACAAATTTATTTTTGATGACAAAGGGATCTTAATATTGATAATGTTTGGTTTACCTCCTTTATATCATTGTGATGATTCTGTTAGAGCATTATTAACTTGTTTTCGATTAATAGACGCTTTAAAGTCGTTGAAATTAAATGGAAGCATAGGCATATCGACGGGAAGAATTTGGTGCGGTATAGTAGGAAATAAAATAAGAAAAGAGTATACAGCTCTAGGAGACGCTGTCAATATTGCTGCTAGACTATGCTGTAAAGCTGGGAATAAAGAAATATATGTAGATGAAAATACATTCAATAGTTGTAAACATTTTATATCTTTTCAAAAACTTATTTCTATAAAAGTTAAAGGGAAAAATAAACTAATTAAAATTTACTCACCAATAGGGACTATTAACAAAGACGCTATCAACTCTGTTTACAATAACTCGGAGCAGGAAAATTATTTTACAGATAAGGAGCTACTAGCGGAGAGTGAGAACTACAATCATGGTGGTAATCCGGAACCCACGGGCTTGGACTCCTCCAGGTCAAGCCATTTCCACACTGGCACCGCAATTCTGAGTGGTGCAAATGGGAATAGTGGTAATGAGCGTGGTACCAGTGAGCATGGTGAAAATTCGGGTGGTAGTAATGGACGTAGTGATAATGGGAGTGGTAGTAATGGACGTGCGCACACTAACAACGTATGGACCGATGGAAGACGGCATTGCAGCGGGAGGGACTACCATGAAGTGACAGACTTTTCCTTTCTCAACAAGAATTATTTGCTAGTTTATTACAAAATGAAATTTAAAGATAGGATAAGGCAGCTGCTGAGCTTGAAAGACTGCCACTACTACTTGACGGAAAGTCAAAGGGAGGGAAGCCCACTGCACGTAAGGGAAAATGAAAAACTTGGGCTTTTTATAAAAGAAGGTGCCCAAGATACATGGTTCAGTGGTGATATCAAACATAATATTATATATGGATTATCTCCTTACAGCAAGATAAAAAATCATTTATGTACAGATTATAAGGATCATAGTGGTCCTTTATACCTACATGAGTATTATGACCCTCATTATTTTAATCTGAACGAAATTTATCACATCGGTGGGGTTTTATATCTAGAGGGAAATGAAAATCTAGGAATATTTGAATTAATAAAATTAATAACAAAGAATTTAAACAACTATAAATTATTTAGTATTAGTAATATGCCAAGTGCGCTATATATAAATATAACTAATCCGTTATTGCCATGGAAAATTTTATGTAATGATATCTTGAGCACTTGGAAATTGTGCAGTATGAGAAAAACAAATATTTTAATAAACTCTGGTGATAATTATAATATTCTTAGAGAGATAACACATCCGTCTCATCATTGGTTTTTCAAATGTATGTTAAATATTGTAGACGATTTGGTTATTCCTCAAACAAAGGTTAGCAAGAGGGGACTACATATGGGCATTACTACTACTAGAAAACATTCCAAAGCGAATTTGCTCCCACACGCGGATAAGGAAACTGATGTGGGTACAGGAGATCCAACTGATGAAGAGGGAGAATCAGAAGAGGAAGGTGTAATCACAGGAGAAGATACAGACGATTTGACGGGCGAAGTGACCGAGGGGTTATCTGCTCTTCCCCGAGTGCAAAAAAGCAGAAAGCAGAAACGGAAAAATGCTAACTCCTCATGTAACGATGAATCCAAGAGCAGAAATAAAAAAAATAGTCGCCTGTGCAAAAAAATTCTGACCATCATAGAATACCTCTTTAGTAACTCGAAGGGGAAAACAGAGAGGGGAAAAGAAAAGCGGAAAAAAGTGAGTAGTAGGAAAGATAAAATGGGGGAAAACACAGGAATTAGAGTAGAGGATGAAGTGGATGACAAGATGGATAACAGAGTGAGTGCCAAATTTAATGACAAAATGAATAACAAAGTGAATGACAAAGAGAATAACAAAGTGAATGACAAAGAGAATAACAAAGTGAATGACAAAGAGGATAACAAAGTGAATAACAAAATGGACAACCGAGAGGACGACAAACTGACCAACAGAACAAAGTACCACAGTAAGGACAAACCTAGGTGGGGGGAACAACCGAGTAAAGAACATTTAGGACAAAATTTGAAGATGGAAGAAAAACAAAATCACTTAAACAATGCCTTTCACTGCACTGAAAGGAGGGGAAATCCTTACAGTAACAAACCAACTAAAGAAAGCGCAAGTAGTGCAACTGACACTTCGGAACAAGATAATTACAATAATGTAATATATGACTATGTGCATACAAATTTTAAAACAAATATGAAGGATAATAGAGTGCGCATTATAAGCTCTATGATTTATTATTTCACATTATATGAACAAACATTCATTATTTTTAACTATCGAGCAGGAACTTCTTTAAATGTAAATGTTGAGGAAAGCACATGGAAAATTTGCAAGAGCATTTCAAAGTTAGCCATGTATAAGAGAAGAGAAATTTTAAAAAATTTACAAAAAAATGTAAAGGAATGGAGGAGGAGTCATTGCAGAAGATGTTCCTTCTGCAAGGGGGGTGCGTCCAGCTTGGAGGTAAAAGCTAACGAGGAGATAGCAGCTAACAAGGGGAGTAATACTAACACTGGAGTTATTGCTAACAAAGAGGGGGATTCCTTATGTGAAAGCCGTCAAGACAGTGCTCATGATAAAAAGGACTATCACATTGATCAAGGTACAGACCATCCCAAGGGAAACATCAAAATAAATACAGGGTATGTCCAACTAAATGATAATTCCTTAAAAAGACAAGTGGATAATTATTATGATCAGACCTTCAAGTCAAAAACATGCACAAGTGAGAGAACTAAAAATACTGTAATCTCAACTAATGACAGAACGGAAAGATGCGAAAAAAGCAGAATTGAAATTAACCACATGCCGCATTTTACCCAAACGGAGGAACTAAGTTATCACAAAGTGAATATAAATAACGAGTCCTCACCTATCAATGAGATTAATACACACTTGGAACACTCCAATGATGGGTGTTTTTTCCAAAAAAAAAATATTATGAACAAGTCAGAAAAAGAAAATAGTCAAAATATTATTCAAATGTTCAGAGAAGAAAAAGCTACTACTAATAAACGTAACGTCCCCAAAATGTTTTTTAAAACGTTGTATCCAAATATAAATGATAATATTTTATTATACGTTGCTCAGCAAAAAATGAAAGAAGAAGAGAATAACACAAATTGTATACGCAATAATGTCAAACAAAGCACATCA
Source organism: Plasmodium malariae (assembly GCF_900090045.1). Lineage (NCBI taxonomy): Eukaryota > Apicomplexa > Aconoidasida > Haemosporida > Plasmodiidae > Plasmodium > Plasmodium malariae. Next base: position 980,151 of record NC_041775.1, on the reverse strand, counting down.
AATGATGAACAACTACTCTCCCTTAAACCTAAGAAATCCTCTCTATGTAATCCATTTCTTAACTCTAACCATAAGCCTTTAATATTTATGTTTGTAAATGGAATGAAGAACAATAGTCATGTAAAAGAACGTAACAAAATAAAAAGATATGCAGAAGAGTGTAATGGACATATAGAATTAGAAAAATTTAACAAAGAACATTTATATGACTTTGTCAGCTTATGCTTGCGTGTTAATAAAAATGAAATAGATAGCCAATTAATCGATTATTTACACAATACCTGCTTTGGTATTCCTAAATTTGTACAATATACCTTGTATTATTTACTTAAAAATAATTACATGAAACTATTCAAATACGTGAATGACTTAGAAGAACTAGAACAAAACACTAAGAAAGAGAAAGAAAATGATTCCTCCTTTAAATTCGATGGACTTAAAGAAGAAATACATTTTTTCAAAAAGGAAAAATTTGCACCAACAACATATACATCTGATGAAATGAAAATTAAAAGTGCAAATGTGCGTACTGACTTCTGGGAACGGAACACCCTTAACGATAGTTCTAACTGTAGTAGTATTCACGAACGTACTAACGCTCCAGATAACTGTTCCTCGTATACCTATATGAATGATAATATCAAACGCATAATTACAGAGCAAAATGAAATAATGAATTTCCAGTGTAAAAAGGAAGAAGAAGGGGAAGAGGAGGATGAAGAAAATGGTAATTTCTTAACACGTACAAATAGTGATGGGAAAGATGAGCTATCAAAAAATTATGAAAAAAAGTGTAAATATGAAATGGAAATAGTTAGAGATCTAAATGAGGCTCCGTTAATTCCCAGACTGGTAAGACAACTCTTAACGGTGCGCAATTAGTCGGCGCTTTTCGAGGCACGCGCGTGTATATGCACATTTGCCTGTTTCGTTATCTGCTCCGTTGTATTATTGGATGTTTGAATATCTGCATGTTTGAATATCTTCATATTTGAATATCTTCATATTTGAATATCTTCATATTTGAATATCTTCATATTTGAATATTTGCATGTTTGTATGTGTGACTGCCTCTTAATTTTTTTTTTTTTTTTTTGCCTTCTCTCTTTGCAGACGGCCTACTGCATGACTCTAATTGACAGCTTAAACCAGGAGGAGCAACTGCTAGCGAAACTTTGCTCCTTCTTTAATGAAAAATTTAACATTAAAAAAATGGAATGTATTTACCCAAAATATATATCGAAATCTGAATTGAAAAGAGTTATCGTAAGTTTAATCAAGAAAAATGTGTTTCTTGTATGGGTAGATAATAACAAAGAAGTTGACCCATTGAAAAATGGCGTCAGTTCGACACTCATCGACGGTTCTACACACAATACAAGCTATATACACAACATTAATTCAATACACAATATCAACTTTGTGTACAGAGATTTATATAACAAAATGAATAGTCTGCGTGAGAAGGGGCACAAACGTCGTTCTTTGTTTAGTAAACATTCGAATGTACCAGATGAGGAGGTGTTTTTTTGTATAGCAAACTTTTCTCTGAAGAAGGTTACAACGAAAAGAACAAAAAAAAAAAAAAAAAAAAAAAAGAAAAAACAAAAAACAAAAAAGAAGGAAGAAGGAAGAAGGAAGAAGAGGAAAATTTAATTAAGCAAAAAGCTGCTGCAAATTTGTGTTGTAATTCGAGAGAGAACATTTACGACTCCCCTTTTATAATTCTTTTTTAGCAGCCCTTATACACGCAAATATATACGCACTCACATATATGCACGTACATATATATATATTTTTTTCCCCTTTCTCGTCTACTTTTGCAGGTTTTAAATGATTTACTGGAGAACGAAGAAAAGCAGTACATAAGGAAAATCTACAAAAAGTACATAGAAGATTAAAAAAAAAAAAAAAAAAAAAGATATAACATAACCATTTTGGGAAAATTATGAACAGTTGTGCCATTTTTAATAATTCCATTTATGTTTCAATTTTGCTTCAATTTTGCTTCAATTTTGCTTCAATTTTGCTTCAATTTTGTTCAATTTTGATGGAATTTTCTTTTGTTTTTTTTTCTTTTTTTTTTTTTTTTTTTTTTTTTGTTTACCTAATTTGTGCAACATTCAGTATTTGCACAACTCTAATTTGATGTATATATAAAAATATGTTTTTGTAACCTTTTGAAATTTTAAAAAATAATATCAGTATTGTCTGATTATGTATTAAAAAAGGGAGAAGAATTTAAATGTAAAAGCATTTTAAGCATAATTTTGATAACCTCTATTTTTACATGTACAGTTCATATAAAAAGCGTATTCTAAAATATATTTTCAAGTGAACTTTCAATAGTATTTTCTTTTTTTAAGTTAATTAAATTATTCATTTTATGGAAAAAAAAAAAAAAAAAAAATTATTTAAAAATAGCAATTCTTGCATGAGCAAGTCAGGCGAATATGTCTCATCAAAAGAAAATGACATAACCACATTAAAATTGAATGAAAAGCAAGAAAAAAGACACGCTGATCTGCCCACATTTTCAGAATCACCAAAAATAAATTCGGAAGTTTACGAAAATATTCTTAAATTATACAATCGTACTAAAAGAAAAGGAAAGGAGAAGTAAAATGACATATATGCAGCTTTCCAGCTAGCTATTTTTTTTTTTTTTTTTTTTTTTTTTCCATGTGTAGAAAAAAGCTTAAGCTATTCAAAGGAGAAATTAAATATTGTGGAATTCGAAGGTGAACAGGAAGAACATTACGGGAAAATTTCGGCCATTGAAGAGGCTGAAGATGAAGAAGTGGAAGGGAAAGAAAATGAAGATGAGGGGAGTGAAGTGAACCATGGGAAGTTTTATGAGGATTATGAAAAGTGCTACCATTTAAAAAGGGAAGATAAATATAGTAGAGCACAAATAGAAAAATCCAATGAATTTGAAATATATGGCCATAGAGATGGCAATGATAATGGTGGTGACGATTACGGTACCTATGATGGTGTAAAAAATGAAGTAAAAAAAGAAAAGTCAATTGACGAAAATCATTGTAAATATACAACATTAAAAATTAAGGCGACACCAAATGGAAGCAGCAATGAGTTGAAAAATGTTACTCAAGATAGTTTCATTAAAGTAATAGCTATATTTATATAACAATTTTTTTTTTTTTTTTTTTTTTTTTACCATTTAATATATTTTATTTTTTTTGTTTTTGAAGGAGGTAATTCTAGATATACAAAAAAACACAGTGGAACACAAAAAGACAAATTATCTATGTTTAGAAGAAATATTAAAGAAAATTAACTTCATTTTAAAGGAGCAAATTGAAATAAACAGATCCAATGTTTCCCACAGATCGGACAGGCAAATATTATTTCAGAATGTTTATGAAGTACTGAATGAAGCTTCGAATGCAAAAATGAACGTCTGCATGAGTGCGAGGACATATATATACGTGTGAATACAATGCCTATATGTATTTATGTATATATATTTATATATGTGTTTATGCACATATATTTTTATACATGTTTATGTACATATATTATATACATGTTTATGCACATATATTTTTATATATGTTTATGCACATATATTTTTATACATGTTTATGTACATATATTATATACATGTTTATGTACATATATTATATACATGTTTATGTACATATATTATATACATGTTTATGTACATGCATATACGGGCACGCTGAATATTGCGTCAGTTCACATAATTCCTAACCCCTCTCCTATATACAGCTAAAAAAGCAAATTGCAGATAAGGCCTTCAACTCCCTGTCGAACAAAGACTTTGCTAAATATTACGTAAAGAATAATCTGGAAAAAAAAAAGGGAAATGGTCTTTACGGAAAAAATTCAAGTGGCTTTTTTAACTCCCATATCATGGAACAAATAAATGAAATACATGAAAATAATCTCACAAATGTAGTGCACACAAATGATAAATATTTGAGTGAAGACAGTGAAAAACTTAAAATATATAATAAGAACGTACAACTGTTCTTGTTCCACCTGGACAAATTAGAAAAAAGTATGTATGCATTTACTCATTTTTGTAGAAATGCGTCAAATGAAACTTATCATGATTCTGAAATTTCGTTAAATTCACAAGAACAGAAGGTAAAAAGGGAAAAATAATACTTCATATACTTTATGTAAAGTATATACTTTATTTTTTTTTTTTTTTTAAAAAGAAAAAACAAAAAAATTTCAATGTGTGGAAAATTCGCATGTATTTTTCGTTTACTTCGTTGTCTTCATTTTATGTAGTAATAAAAAAAAAAAAAAAAAAAGAAGCAATAAATAAATAAATAGATAAATAGATAGTTAGACGTTTATTATGTACACACGCTTTGCTTCCTTCTTCCTCAATGAGATACAGATTTTTTCATTTCTGCAAGACCCCCGAGCAATGAGATTAGTTCGAACACTTGAAAAAAATTTAACGCAAATAAAAAGTATTTGTACTGATACCCCGCCTACTAGATTAGCAGCTTCACCAACATGAATTTGCCATTTTTCTTATCCTTACCAATATCGTATGTATGTGTATAGATGTATATATTTATGAAGTCGCTACTTTATTTTACATTACGAGAGGGATTGGTGTTTTAAAATTCACATTTCAACCTCTGAAATATTTTGTACTTTGAGAATTTTACAGCTAATTCAATAATGAGGTTTTTGTTTTTATACATTTTTCTTCCTCTACGTATAGGATAGGCATCTACATGCTTTTTTTTTTTTTTTTTTTTTTTTCCCTCCTTTTTTTAAACTACAAATGTAATAGACAACGATTTTTTAGTAGCTATTCCTGCTGGTTTGGTTATGTAACAACTTTTTATTTTCTGTAGACTCTTAAATCGAACTGTGCAGAATGAAAATGGAGGAATAAAAACTATAACAGTTAAACATTCCCTCATGTACCTCCTCTAAAACTTATTTGGCACATTAAGACATGCTGTTATATAAAACTAATTTTTTTAATATGCAAGTAAAAAACTTACATTCTCATTTTAAAAAAATGTAGTTTTGTGGAAACAATTAAAATGTGCGCTTAATTCGCTCTTAATTTTCGATTAATTTGGATTAATTAGCGATTAATTCTTTTTTTTTAATTATACCACAATATGAACAAATGTATATGAGAATTAACTGCTCTTCTGCGTAAACAACTTTCGGGTTTATTATTCAACACACATAGTTTAATACAGTGGGTGGTTTGTACTGTCGACATTATAATTTTCCGTTTATCTTGTTTTTACGATCTTTTAAAATTTTTCCTTTTTTATGATATAAATATATACATAAACATTTATATACATAATACATATATACTTATATATATACATATAAACATATGTACATATATTTTTATTCTTTATTTTTTTTTTTTTTTTTGTATCAAACCTTTCTCAATAGATATATCTCATCATGATGGAAAAAGTTCCAGCTAAACATATTTTTAAAAAAATCATTTTGAACGTAGAAAATACTAGCAAGCAATAAAAATTTTATTCCTTCTTTATTTTAGTAAAGACTGTTTAAATGTTATTCTTGGCGAATTTTCTATTCGTGTTCATTTAGCAATAAACATGTGCACACACGTAATTTATAATTTTTAATTTTTGTGCATTTTTTTTTTTCATTGTTTTATAGCTTTCTGTAAAACGCACATAGTATACACGTAGTATATACTTAAATATGCATAATATAGTATACCCATTACATGTATGAATATACGTGTATGTATATTCATACGTATATGTATATATATATTCATACATATATGTGTATGTATATTCACACATATAAGTGTATGTTTATGCGTATGGGTACATATAGCATTCCATGTGATATATACACGTGCTGCACAAATGTACGCATGTGCATGTAATCGCTCGTACTATATTACGCACATTTGTATAGGGAAAAAATAAATTGTGTGCCTCGTGTATAGGCAAATACTTTTCTTTTATTCTGAAATTATATATGTACACTCATACGTATACTTGTGCGCTCCTTTATTTGTATATTTACTGAGTTTACTCATCGCACGTGTTATGCCCACTTGAATATGTATACATTCACGTATATATACACATATAAATATTTATATATGTATATAAAAATATATATATATACATGTATATATTTTATTTTTATACTGGAAATACAAAAAAAAAAAAAAAAAAAAAAAAAAAAAAAAGAAAAAAAAGAAAATAATGCCCTTTTATAAATTACACATAGTAAATAAATATATACATTTTTAGGTGTTTCCATTTATACTTATGAAAAACATTATAATTCTATGCTCTTCAATTCTATATTACTGCTATAATAAATTTTGTCTGTAGTCTTAAGTACACTTGATCGTCTGATAGATATTATACGTCTGGTACTTTTGCTACGTCTGATAATTTTGCTACGTTTGATAATTTTGATACATCTGAAAATTTTGATACGTTTGATAATTTTGCTACGTCTGATAATTTTGCTACGTCTGATAATTTTGCTGCGTCTGATAATTTTGCTGCGTCTGATAATTTTGCTGCGTCTGATATATATTTTATATTTTTTATTTTTAAACGAAAGAATTTTCTTATTTTTAATTTTGTAAAAAGTGAAATGGAGTAGTAACAAAAAACTTAGGGAAAAGGAAAAAAAAAAAAAAAAAAAAAATAATTTCTCTTAACAATTGAAAAGTAACAAATTTGAATTTATTGTTTTTAAAATAAAAAAAAAAAAAGAAAATTTTAAAATTAGAATATTATAATATTACAGAATTGTAAAACTATAAAATTATAAAGTTTTAAAATTGTAAAATTATAAAATTGTAAAATTATAAAATTGTAAAATTATAAAATTGTAAAATTGTAAAATTGTAAAACTATAAGATTGAAAAAATGGAACCCCTGCCTGACCCGAAGAATGATAGACAAGTGAAAGAAGTTGAACCCCCTCCAGCAAAGGTAAAAAGGATGTTCTAAAATGTTTTTACAGAATACTCCAAAATAGTTTGCATGTGCTTATGGGTATATATATGTATGTGTGCGCTTGTGCCTGTATATATATGTGCAGGTATATATTGGCAGATGTATACATACATTTCACGCATTTCGCCCATTTCGCCCATTTCCCTCTTTGGGTTATGTTCATGAAAGCGTGCATGCAGTTAATGCATAATTACTGCACTAGTTTATGTATCACACAACTGCAAAATAATTTGCATTTTCCACACACTACGTTATATTTTGTCATGTTTCATTACATTATGTTATGTCCATGGGTACTCATGTAAGTGTGAGCTCAATGGAGCAGTATGTTATTCATGCAAATGTAGAAGAAATAAAAAAAAGTCGACACGAGAAAGCTGTAATGTTATAAACTTATTTGTAAACATATTCGTAAAAAATAAAAACATTAACATGGACATAGTGAATGTACAATCGAACAAATGATATTATCATCGTTATGGCAAAATATTATATAACGGACCAAACATTACAGCATGAAATATATCAGTATGTGTGTATATCCTAGTCTCATAAAACTGCGATGGTTATATATGTCGAATATTCAAAAAGGGAAGAGGTAGCTCATGGTTATAAGGGAAAAGCCGTAATACTGGAGAGGGGCGTAATATATGTACATATATATATATATATATATATATATATATATATATATATATTTATTTATTTATTTATGTGCGGGCACACATATGTGCACGTTTGTATTTAGTATGATGCTAACCCCACTTGTCCCTCCTTGTGTGATATACGAGCACTCTGCTAGGAGCAGTTTAAAAACGATGTTGATTTTGCAAGAAAGATTTATGAACGTTTCAGGAAAAAAGGAATTATTTTATACCTCTTTTCAATTGAGTTTATGTTATTTTTTATCGTTCAGGGGAAAAATTATCAAATGCATAATTTATACGGAGCTTATATATGAACTTCCTATAAAACACACATATAGGGATATATCAAAGTTAAATATATGATGGACAACTTGTTCGCTCTTTTGATTTATTTAGCTTTTATTTGTACATGCCATTATTTTAACTGAAATGAACATATGTACAAGCACGCAGATGGGATTTAATATATGCATATATGTATAGGTATATGAACACGTATGTACAGTGAATAACGCTATAAATGCATCAACCATTTCAAGTAGCACTGTACAAACATTAAAGAAGAAAATCCCTCGTTAATTTTATTAGTGGTTAGGAATTTAAGTATTTGTAATTTAAATGTACATGAGCATGTAAAGATATGGCTGTAATATAATATAGACACAAAACCAGTAGAACTATTTCGATATGTTTCGAAATATTTCGAAATATTTCGAAGTATATCGAAGTATATCGAAGTGTTTTCCATCCAAAAAATTTCTACGCCCACATGATATACATGGGAATACACACGTTCTATACTATTCAATTAAAATATTTTCTAGAAAAAAAAGAAAAGAAAAATTACAAGTTCAATGGAAGTTTTAATTTGGAGCACTATATTTTTTTCCTGAACAGTGCATATATCTCCGGTTTAATTCAGAGGGTGCTTCCCCACATTATTGCGTCTATTAATGCATACAAATGCAAATACAAATATAAATACAAATATAAATACAAATGCAAATACAAATATAAATACAAATATAAATACAAATGCAAATACAAATGCAAATACAAATGCAAATGCAAATACAAATACAAATATAAATGCAAATATAAATGCAAAATTTAAATACAATTACAAGTACAAATGTATATGTATATATTTGTATGTATGTAGATAAACGCATGTACATATATGTACACAGTTATGTAGCACATTTTGGAATTTAATACCAACTGTTTGGGGCTACTGATCATAGCTAAATCTCAGAAGTGTCGACCGTAGTGAAATGAAAAAATAGATCTTTTTTTTTTTTTTTTTTTTTTTTCTCATTTGCTTTACATTTTTTACATTTTGCATTTTTACGTCATTCCTTACCCGTTTCGTACACACGAGGATATATACATTTATAGATAATATACATGCATATGTATGTACATTGAGTTTTTCCGTGTTAATTTGTTTATGTACATTCCAAACTGACCAATTTCGTATTTTGGCTAGCTACAGATATTATGAAGAGTTTAGAATTTTTTTACACATTTGTGCATATATATGTTCATATTTTTGCATATTTACGCACATTTGTTCATATTTTTGCATATATACGCACATTTGTTCATATTTTTGCATATGTGCACATTTGTTCATATTTTTTCATATTTATGCACATTTGTTCATATTTTTTCATATTTACGCACATTTGTTCATATTTTTTCATATTTACGCACATTTGTTCATATTTTTGCATATTTACGCACATTTGTTCATATTTTTGCATATTTACGCACATTTGTTCATATTTTTGCATATTTACGCACATTTGTTCATATTTTTGCATATTTACGCACGTATTCACACAACTGTTCCTATTTATACTCATTTACACATATTCTTGTTTTAATTCTCATGCGCGTTCATGTTTTCCCGTTTTCTTCTTGAAGCCACTGAGTATGGAGTTGCTGTACCCGAATGGGCCAGAAGAGCCCCCAGACTACAAGGCGCTGAGAGAACACTTAAAGAAGGAGGGGAGGATACGAAAAGAAGATTGTTTAGATATAATAAAGAAAGTAATTGATATAGTGAGTAACGAGCCGAATTTGTTAAGGTTACAAGATCCAATAACAATAGTTGGTGATATACATGGTCAGTATTATGACTTGTTAAAATTGTTAGAAGTAGGGGGAAATCCTGATAATACACAATTCTTATTTTTAGGAGATTATGTAGATAGAGGATCTTTTAGTATAGAAGTTCTATTATTACTATATGCATTAAAAATAAATTTTCCTGATAGAATATGGTTGATTAGGGGTAATCATGAATGTAGACAGATGACAACTTTTTTCAATTTCCGTGATGAGTGTGAATATAAATATGATATAGTAGTATATTATGCTTTTATGGAATCCTTTGATACAATTCCATTATCAGCAGTAATAAATGGAAAATTTTTAGGTGTACATGGTGGTTTATCACCTGAGTTAATATTATTAAATCAAATATGTTCATTTACAAGATTTCAGGAACCACCAAGGTCAGGTATATTTTGTGATATATTATGGTCAGATCCAATTGATGAAGATAAGGAAGAGCATACTATTAAAACTGAGTCTTATTTCCCAAATGATGTAAGAGGATGTAGTTATTTTTTTGGATATAATGCAGCAACTACATTTTTAGAAAAAAATGGATTATTATCTATTATAAGAGCACATGAAGCACAATTAGAAGGATATAAAATGCATCAGACAAATTTGAAAACTGGTTTTCCAATAGTCATAACAATATTTTCTGCACCTAACTATTGTGATGTATATAATAACAAAGGGGCAGTTTTAAAATTTGAGAGTAATACTCTAAACATTCAACAGTTTAGTTTCTCTCCTCATCCTTATCATCTACCAAATTTTATGAACCTTTTTACATGGTCATTACCTTTTGTTAGTGAGAAAGTAACAGAAATGCTGTATTCCATTTTGAACTCGAGTATTAGTAACTCAGATGAGGATGGAGCTGTTAATGATATTATATTGCCAGCGGAAGTCCTACAGATTCTTAATTATATTGAGGAAAATAATAAAAAGTTAGAAGCTTTAAATTATGCTAATGCTGATAAAAACACAGATGAACAATTTTTAAATGATGCACAATCATCACTCCAGGATAATCTTAGAAAATATGTAGATAACAATATCTCTGGTAATAATGATAATGGTCAAAGTAATGGTAACGATAATATTAATGATAATGATAACATAAATAAGACAAATGATGAAGGACAAACTGCTAAGGATAGATCGGATGCTTTAAGAAAAAAAGTTCAATCAGTGGGAAGACTCATGAGAGTATTTAGAACCCTCAGAAAAGAAAATGAGCTCATTGTACAACTTAAAGGATGTAGCCCAGGTTATAGAATACCCGTCGGTTTATTGTTAAGTGGAAAGGAAGGATTAGAAAACGAGTTGGAAAAATTTACCAAAGTTAAACAAATTGACAGCATCAATGAGAAGAGACCACCTAACGAGTAAGCCGTTGTTCCTCGGGTACGCCAGAGACCACCTCCCGGTTCATTTGCCAAAGAGGGACAAAGTTGCTCAAGTCTGTATATGTGCTTGTGTGTATATTTGTTTGTGTGTGTGCATGTAGTTGTTGGGGTTGGAGATGCAGCCTGAAAAGGAAGAAGCAAGAAAATACGAGCCAATCTTTTTAATCCAAGTCGACCCTTTTACAGCAGTTCATGTGCGCAAATGATCTACCATGAGCAATAACACACTCGCGTTCGTTCGTGTGTATGCTCGTTCATTTGTGCATGTGCAAACTTTCTAATTCACATTGGAATGAGTTACATCTGCCCATAGTTTTTAAATAATACGCGCTTAAAAAGGAGCGCCCATTTCGTGGGGGAAAAAACAAGTTGCTCCGTCCTTTTCACGCGGTTATTACTCCCAGCACCCACACACGCATGTATGTATGTGGGTATATATATGTACATATGGGCACGCTTATTGTTGATGTATCTTACATCATGTGAACATGCCGTAGTCAATTTTACGTGAATGAAATGCTTGCCTGAATTATATTTATGTGTATAAATCTGCTAACAGGTTAAACCTCTTATGCGTTATACTGCTGATGTGTTAATCTGTTATTCTGTTATTCTGTTATTCAGTTATTCTGTTATTCAGTTATTCTGTTATTCAGTTATTCTGTTAATCTTTTAATTTATTAATTTTTTAATCTTTTCCTTTCCTTTCGTTTTCTTTCTCCTCCCCCATCTATCACTGTGCTGTTTATGAATTCATCTCAATTCCTCCATTTTTTTTTTTTTTTTTTTTTTTTCTTTTCACCATTTCACTTTCTCCATCACTTCCTCTTTTAATGTCTAAAATTTTGACCAAATTTAAATATTATAAAAAAGAAAAAAACTTTCATTCTGAAATAAATGCAATTATTTTATTTTATTTTTTTTTTTTTATTTTTTTTTCGTTTTTTATTGTTCTTATTTACTGTCTTTTTTTTTTTTTTAATTTTTTAATTGTACAAAAAAATGGAGGTTACGATATTGGGGAAAAGAAGAAAAAAAATAAAATATATTATAATAAAGCAAAATAGAGCAAAACGGAACAAAATAAGGAAAAACAAGATAAAGCAAGCAAAGGGGAAACGTATATACTCCCTGAATAGGGCTTCTTTTTCGTTGGTAAAAATGCTTCAAAAAAATGGGACTTCAAAAAATACTTCGCACAGAGCACATTTGTCCCATTTCTTTCTTATTCTTTCCGCACGTTCGCTTGTGTGTGTTATACTCCCCTCACTTTTGCATGCCCGCTTTATACTCGATTCATACTCTTTTTTTTTCTTTTTTTTTTTTTTCAAAAAGTGGCAAACAATGTGCATTTTTGTCGTAACAATTCTCTGTTGATTTTTAGGGAGCTCAAAAGGTATACATCCCATTCCTTTCCATGTGCTGTTATATATTATATGCATACACAAAGGAGTTGTA